>NW_020955835.1:0-8791 GCF_003031625.1 Empidonax traillii | reverse complement strand
AGTGACCTTTGCTCTGACAGCCTGAAAGAAAGCAGTACAAAATTCTTTATTACATAGATTCAGATGAGGCTTAAAAAATTGCCTCAGCTATGAAATAAGATGGAAAATTCACTAGAACAGGTTCTTGTGCATCATCCAACATTGAATTTTTTTACACGAAATGCAGTTTATCTATTTTGAAGCAAGCAAGGAAAAACTGCTGAACATCACCAGTAAGCATTTTGTAACATTACATAAACGCATTTACAGATAGTCTAAAAATTCAATTGCAACACATTTTCTAGGATGCAGGACAGAAGCTCTAAAACATGTCCAGTGAACCAGGAATGCACAGTGGCTCTTATGAAAGTGAAAGCAATTAAAAAAAAGAAAAAAAGGATGCTGCTTCAAACAAACAGAACTTTGGGTGCTCCTTATTAACGCAGCTAATGGGCGTGGGGAGTCTGTTTCGGTACTTCTGAGGATAAAACGACTAAACCTTTGACAGCCATTTTAAAGCTACGTAATTCTGACAAAAGTGAGAAAGATTACAGATAAGTTTATCTGGCAATCATAAATCTTGCAAGACTTTTTCTCTGAAGACATGCAATTTCAAGTTGACTCTCAGTTGGAATATTTTACAATTGGGGACTTTCAGAAAAAAAGATAAATTTGAGGAATAACCAATTCCATGTGTGAGATAATACAGCCCTAATACTTGAGATTCCTGAATATTCTCCCTTTTATGTCCCTCTGAATACATACATCTCTTCCATCTACTCAAGCAGGTTTATGCTCTGTCATCCTGAAGTAGATCAGCAATACAATCATAGAATCATAGAATCCAATGAGTTGGAAAGGATCTCTGAGATCATCAAGTCCAACCTTGATCTGCTACCAGCACAGTTACTAGACCATGGCACTCAGTGCCACATCCAGTCTCTTCTTAAACACCTCCAGGGACGGAGAATCCACCACCTCCCTCGGCAGCCCATTCCAATGTCTGATTACCCTCTCTGTAAAGAATTTTTGAAATGTTTGAAAGAAGTAAAGCAGTACCTTACCCTCTACCTAAGGAAGAACCAAGTCAGCCACTCGTGGCAGAGAAAAAGGGTGCTCTACTTCCCAAAGGAGCAACTGATGCCTGGAAGTCATGTTGTGGTTGAGTAAAGCATGTGCTGTGGGTAACTGCAGCCTCCTCACAGCTCACAGGTATCTGAGTCAGCTCTAAACAAGTCCAGAAGAATAAATCAGTCTGAGGTGAGCTCTGTGCTACTACAGGTGGTTCCTGGAGCTCTGTTTCCTCAGGTATCTCTGTGGTGTTATCAATAACCAGAAAGCAGTGCAGGCACACTCTCACAGTGCAATTATCTCCTCTTTTCTGCCCAGGGGAGAAAACAGACACTGAAAGAGCAGTGATAGGAAAGTACAGGAGATACTACAGCAACAGTCACCACAGACTGATTCACCAATGAGGGGAGTTAAAGAACTCTTGATGGAAGATAAGCTGGGAGTAAAATGCAAAATCCCTGGTCATCTGATTTAAGAAAGAGACAAAAGTGTCAAGCTGCCAAATATAAAACAGGAAGTCCCCCTCCTGCCGCACTGTTTTCACAGAGAGAGATTTCTAAGAAAAGCAGAGCAAAATTGTGAAACTTTCTGGGATCCACTTGTTACACGGATTATTTCATGTG
This sequence comes from Empidonax traillii, assembly GCF_003031625.1. Taxonomy (NCBI): domain Eukaryota; kingdom Metazoa; phylum Chordata; class Aves; order Passeriformes; family Tyrannidae; genus Empidonax; species Empidonax traillii. The sequence continues at coordinate 7,118 of NW_020955835.1, read as the reverse complement.
GTTTTAGTTACAGAAAACATTTCCTTTAGCAATAACCATTACAAACCAAGTCCATACTCAGAGAAGAAATTATGTAAACAAGTTAAAATTATCACCTTCAGCTATTCACATGACCACTTGGAAATTCTTTTGCATGATCACATATTCTTCCCACTTCCATTTCAGCAATTAACATTTAAATCCAGAAATGACTTAAAGCCACTGACTTGCTCCGAAGCAAGATCACCCACCTCCACCCCTCCCAATATAACAAAATACTGGATTAGAATAAATAGTTACATGAATAAATTTAAAACACTATATGGTCTTACAGAAGGGTATGAGAACTGCCTGGATAATCTATACTAATCAAGGTCAAAACAAAAAATGTGATGACCTAGCAACTTCTTGATACATGAATTAGAAATTTGCATTGAAAAAATGTTAGGGAAGAAGAGTGGAATTCCTATGAAAATAAAACATGTCCTCTCTGATATGCTATTTCAGCACTATAAATTTTTTTATATTTTAGAACATTTCTGCAGTATATCCCCATTTAGAGAAAGTGCAAATGAAATGAGGTTAATGGATGAAATAATTTGAAGGTGAGTTACTCTTTCAAGCATATTTACAGAACCTAATAGGCACCTCCATGTGCCATTTTGTGCTGGAGCTGAAGGAGATGTTTGCATCTTCCCCATGACCACACACAGTCCTCCAGAAGCCCTTTTCCCCCCTCTTTCTCTTTTCTCTACAAGGCCCAGTCTTGTGGGATTTCTGACTTCAACTTGAATTGCTCACTGTGGAGTCACACGAGCTGGAGCTCGCACAAGAGAAACAGACTGCTCAGCTGGAAGCACTGCCTCTTTCAAAGGCTAGTAACAACATGAAACTTCACCCTGCTTCTCTCTTGACTATATGGAGATTAACCTGAGAAGCCATGGAAAAATCCCCACACTTATAGAAAGGAATTCAGCCTATTTCTGTTCTGAAATCTTCCTGCACTTCTCTCTCTCTTTCCACAAACTATAAATGCAGCACAGGTCAATCTATTCCTAATTGAAGTGTCTGGAGTCACAGGACTAAACCTGAACATAATTTCTGAAGCAGGGGGTTTTCCATCCTTTTCAGTTTACGATTTACCCTAAATTACACAATGGGTGAACAGGCTTCTAATAAATGGATATCCACTGACAATGTTTTTCTTAGTAATCTTTTCCATATGTGTTTAAAAGTAGCCCAGGATGTACAAAGTTCAAAACCTCTGTGTCAAAAAAAAAAAAAAAAAGAGCTCTTTTGAACCCTCATATCAATTGCTCAACTGATTTACACATGGAGCAGAAGTGGAAAGTACCTTGGTTCAATGACAATAGACATGTCATAAACATTTCTGTGTGAAGCCTTTTAGATGCTAACAGACTGAGCCTTATGGCTAGATCTAAACTATCATTTGATAAGAAAGTTTATTCAAATGCAGCTATATATGTCATGAACATCAATATTTAAGAAAATATATAAGAAAACAAGTAGTTCACCACAGAGCCTATGTTCTTATTTTTTATATGAAATTCTCTTTAATGCTGCCATTTCCTTTTCCAGTGCTCAGTTGCTCTAGACACATAATGACATCACCAAATTTTCAGGACAATTATCCCACAAGAGTGGGAGATTTTGCAACTGGATGTATGGTGAGTAGGGAGGATCCAATCATAACTTCTCAAGAAAGATATTTAAAATACTACTATAACATTTAGCAATGAAAATATAAATGGAAAGATAGGACAGCCATTTCACAGACTGCAATACAATTTAAAAGAACAAATGGCAAAATATTGCTGTGAACTTGGCCAGGGAGTCAGACCTCAATAAAGTAAATATAAATAATGCAAAAGTAGTATCCATTTCCACTCTTCATAGAATCATAGAATTAACTGGGTTGGAAGAGACTTCTCAGATCATCAAGTCCAACCCTTGATCCAACCCCACTGTGATTACCAGATCATGGCACTCAGTGCCACATTCAGCCTCGTCTTAAAAACCTCCAAGAACAGTGAATCCACCACCTCTCTGGGCAGCCCATTCCAGTGCCTGATCACTCTCTCTAGAAAGAACTTCTTTCTAATATCCAACCTAAACCTCCCCTGGCAGAGCTTAAGCCTGTGCCCTCTTGTCCCATTGCTGATTGCCTGGGAGAAGAGACCAACCCCCACCTGGCTGCATCCTCCTCTCAGGGAGTTGTAGAGAGCGATGAGGTCACCTCTAAGCCTCCTCTTCTCCAGACTAAACAACCCCAGCTCCCTCAGCCTCTCCTCACAGGACTTGTGCTCCAGTCCCTTCATCAGCCTTGTAGCTCTTCCCTGGACCTGCTGCAGCACCTCAATGTCCTTCCTGACCTGAGGGGCCCAGAACTGGACACAGCACTCCAGGTGTGGCCTCACCAGTGCTAAGTACAGGGGAAGGATCACTGCCCTGCTCCTGCTGCCACACTGTTCCTGATCCAGGCCAGGATCCATTGGCCTTCTTGGCCACCTGGGCACACTGCTGGCTCATGTTCAGCCTCCTGTCGATCAGCACCCCCAGGTCCCTTTCTGCCTGGCTGCTCTCCAGCCACTCTGTGCCCAGCCTGTAGCGCTGCAGGGGGTTGTGGTGGCCAAAGTGCAGGACCCGGCACTTGGCCTTGTTGAACTTCATCCCATTGGAGTCAGCCCATCTCTCCAGTCTATCCAGATCCCTCTGCAGAGCCCTCCTGCCTTCCAGCAGGTCGACACTCCCTCCCAACTTGGTGTCATCTGCAAATTTGCTGATGGTGGACTCAATCCTCTCATCTAAATCATCGATAAAGATGTTAAACAGGACTGGTCCCAGCACTGATCCCTGGGGAACACCACTGGTGACTGGCTGCCAGCTGGATGCAGCCCCGTTCACCAGCACTCTCTGGGCCCTCCAGCCAGTTCCTGACCCAGCACAGAGTGCCCTGTCCAAGCCCTGGGCTGCAGCTTTTCCAGAAGTATATTATGGGATACAGTGTCAAAGCCTTTGCTGAAGTCCAGATAGACACATCCACAGCCTTTCCCTCATCCACCAGGTGGGTCACCTTGTAATAAAAGGAGATCAGGTTGGTCAGACAGGACCTGCCCCTCCTAAACCTGTGCTGGCTGGCTCTGATCCCTTGTCCATCCTGTAGGTGCCGTGTGATTGCACTCAGGATGATCCATAACCTTGCCAGGCACTGGCATTATAATTAGCATTAATATTTTTGACTTCAAGTTTACTTAAGTCTGAAGGTCCTTATGTGTGCTTCTATCAAACTGTTCCTCAGATCAAGTCAATGGAAAAGATGAATTTACTGCATTTTGATTGAGTTTCTACTAGAAGTGTAATAAAGGGTACTGGAAAAAAATCTAAATGTATACTACATCCAATAGTGTCATATCCTGTCAGCAGTGGCTGAAAGCAAAAGCTTCACTCTCTAAAAAAGATTATTTAACAAACTATCAGGCTTAAATTTAATTGTTTTTAAACTGTGTTGCATATTAGTTTTTCAGACCTTCTGTTTTAAATAGTTTCACCAAATTTAGACTTGTTTTCAATGTATGTATTTCTATTAAATACAATAGCATGAGATTCCACCCTGGCAGGACACCTGCTAACATATTTTATTCAGGTACATATTCCCACTACAAAGCCAATTACATTATTTCAAATCCTCTCAAATGTTCTCTGTTACTGCCTAACACAACACCAGGTTGCCTCACAAATCAAATCTCCTTTACATCGCAGTTTGCCTGCATTAAAGCAAAGAAGATAACTTTATGTTGTTACTGTATGTAAAAGTCTGTCATGGTTTCATTTATAAGTCAACTTGCTTACTTTCACTCAACTATTAAAATGCTGAATACTAGCAGATGTTTAAGTAAGTCATATTTTGTTTATGTGCACGAAATGCATAATTTTAATTCTTTTTTTAATACTTATTTTCACAGCTTGGATCATATCTCTCTGAAATGAATGCCCAAGACACAACAAACTAGAGAAAGAAATTGTAATGCCATATCATTTATATGTTGTTTTGATTAAAAAATATCAAAACAGACAAATGAAACCCAGACATGACCACATAGAAATGCTCAGAGTATTTTTTCAGAGTATCTTAGCAGATTTCCCTTACAAAAGGTATATGTACATGGCAGATGTGTATATAATTGGAAAGACCATTGAATTCTACCATTTAATTTGGAGGTGATTCGTAGTGAAACACTTCAAATTTCAAGGTGTTCTGATTTTGACTGGGGTAGAGTTAATTTTCTTCACAGTGGTCGGTATGGGGTTGTGTTTTGGATTTGTGCTGAGCATAGGTGTCGTGGTTTTTGCTTTGGGTTAATTTTGCCTTCCACCCCCCACATAATTATCACTAGTTGAGAGTAAGTTTTTGCAGACAAAAGAGAGACAGGATTTGGGGTAAAATAGTATATACATTTATTACTAGTAAAACAAAAATTACTAATAAGTTAAAAACTAAAGAACTATATTTACAGCAATTTCTACTCAAGTTGAAATGTAATATATTTACAGAAATACTTCTTCCCTTTTATACCAGTCCAAGGAGAAGAAGTAGTTTCATTTTGTATCTTTGGAGCTCCAGTTCTCTCCCTCTAGTAACAGATCCTCAGCAGCAGCAGCACTTTCATTGCAGTTGGAACTTCTTCTCTCTCCTTTTTGCTCTGTGTTGGCTTCCAGGGCTGGGCTTACCCCCCTCCTGGGCTAAGACCGAAGGCTGGAGATTACTCAGGTTCCGAAGGGTTTTCCTTCCATAGGCTTGCAAGGGGACACTTGCTTACTATGGATCTTCTTCCACAGGGTTACAGGGGATAATCCCTTAAGAGTTCACCCCTGTTTCCCTATGGAGGTCCCTCCCCATGGGAGAACAGTCCTTGATAGACTTCTCGGCATGGGTTTGGCACGAATCCACACACACACGGATTCCAACATCTCACATGGGCCATCTCGCTCCAGCATGAGATTTCTCAGGGTCACAAAATCTTCAACAGCAGTATGGATCCACACACGCACGGATCTCAGTATCTCACCTGAGTCATCACTGCTCCAGCACAGGCTTCCCTCAGGGTTACAAATCTCCACCAGGACTCTGCCTCACTTCAGTCCTTTTCATGAAGCCTCGGTTCTCTTTAGTACATCCACAGACTCTTCTATTCACTGCATAGGGGGTCTCCTTACTTCAACACACTTTTACAAGTAGCAGGGATTACTTTTCAGTCTTTTCCTTGCTAAGGAGAGAGAGCGAAAAGCAGGGGGGAAACAAGCCTCCCCCCTTTCGCACTTTACTTTTTTTGCTGCAGTTTCAGCTGCCAGCTTCGACCTTGGAAGCTCCGTTATCTTTCGGCTGGAATTCTTCCACAGCAGTTTCTGTCCAAGCAGTCCGTCTTTTAAACTTTTTTTTTCTTCACTCTCTTACAAGAGAGAAGGGAGGACTTCAGTGCTGCACCTGCTCCCCCCACCCCGGCCCAAGCCGGGGGAGGAGGGAGTCTGGCCCTGCTTGGGCCCGCTATTTCTCTCCCCTACATGGCTGCTGCTATTAATTCTAACTGCGTCAACAACCTTCTCTTCCGTTTTCTTGAAGATGTAATTAGCAAAGGCGTTATTGGACTTTTGATTGGCCTTTTTGTCCGGAAATTACCTGGACAAAACCATCATCAGCCCTAGGGATGGGCTGAGGGGCAAAACCACGACAATAGGGTTGATAATATAGAGATGTTTTTCGTTATTGCTGAGCAGGGCTTACACACAACCAAGGCCTTTTCTACTTTCCATACTCCCGTGCTGGTGAGGGCAGTGGGGCTGCACGGGAAACTGGGAGGAGACAAAGCCAGGACAGGTGATCTGAACTGACCAAAGGGATATTCCGTGCCACATGACATCATGCTCAGTATATAAAGTAGAAGAAGTAAGGGAGTGGTGATCACATTTAGAGTGGTGATGTTTGTCTTCCCAAGTAACCTTTACATGTGATGAGACCCTGCTCTCCTTGAGATAGCTTAACACCTGCTTGCCCATGGGAAGCAGTGAATTAATTCCTTGTTTTGCTTTGCTTGTGTGTATGGCTTTTGCTTTCCCTATTACCCTGCCTTTATCTCAACCCACAAGTTTCTGTAGCTTTTACCCTTCCAATTCTCTCCCCGACCCCAGTATCGGGAGAGTGAATGACCACGTGGTGCTTGGTTGCTGAGGTTAAACCATGACACAAGGGTGGCAGAAACTATGTATTAAGTCTAAATTGGACAACTACAGAGTCACTGGGCATATTCTGCTTTTTGCATTCCACGTCTTACAAAGCACTCGTGGCTGCTCACCGTGGCAGATCCCACAGGGAACACATTTCACCTGAGCTTTGTGATCTGCAGTAATGTCCAATGGATTTGCAAGTGCAGCTTAATAGGCTGGCTTTGAATTTGGAGTCATTAGTGCTTTTTATGTAAGTCACCTTAAAAAGGCTGCAGAATCGTATCTGTGATCAAGACACACAATCTAACAGCTCTCAGTGTTTAACTGAGGGTGAGAAAAGGCAGTTTTTATGACTGTTCTTTTCCAAACCCACCTCCTGCCCCCAGAAGAGCTCTTTCAAAAACTGGGCTGAATGACACCTGGAGGCAGCCAGGAGACCTGATTTCCAGAACTCAAACTTGGGAAGGTATAGGTATGGAGGACACTGTGCGAGTAGGGACTGGGTTGTCCTTGTTACCGGGGAATAGTGACCTAGATAAAAAGTATTTCATAATTAGCATGGCTCACTGCCTGAGGATGAAAGAGTACACACAGTTTTACTCTCTTCAAACAATTATAGTGAAGGTGGCTAGAGTTTCTACTAGATGTAGCCCAAATGTTAATACTTCCCATCATCTATTTTCTTTAAAAAAAACCAAAAAGTTAATGTTTAGACTAACTTTATTCAAATATAAGGTGTTCTACTCTAGTCTCCCCATAAACATGAAACATTTTAAAGAACATCATTACAGATTTATAACTTCAGATCATTATTGTCTTATGATTAAAAAATGAGTGACTTAAGACAAAAAGCTCAACATCTTTAAACTTCATTTCCATTCAATCTCTAATAAATACCA
>NW_020955834.1:394881-396817 GCF_003031625.1 Empidonax traillii | reverse complement strand
TGGTGAAATAGTTCTGCAAACAACTGGCCTATTGCAATAGGACAAGGGAAGTGGTTTTAATCAGAAAGGGGAGAGATTCAGACTAGATATAAGGAAGACATTTTTTAGAATGAGGGTAGTGAAACACTGGGACAGGTTGCCCAGAAGGGTTTGTACATGCTTCATTCGAGGTCAGGTTGGACATGGCTCTGAACAACCTGAGCTAGTTGAAGATGGCCCTGCTCATTGCAGGTGGGCTGAACTAGATGACCTTTAAAGGTCCCTTCCAACCCAAAACATTCTAAGATTCCATTCTGTGATACAATTATGACAGTTGCAATTGTGATCTATACACATGGGATTTTATTGGTAATTTTTTTCTCACAAATATACAGGTACTGGGGTCAGAAATGCAACCTGTGGAAGAAAATTACATTGACGGCATTTAATCATGGCATGTCCAGTCTGACTAGAGGTGGACCTGATGTGATGTCTTTAGTTCTTATTCCAATCAATTGAAATTGGACACAGACAAAAACAGATTCTCTAAAGTGAAATCTGAGCCAGAATTGAAAGTTTCAGTAGCCAAACAATTTTCTTGTCATTGAGAACACCCTGGAGAAAATGGCAATGCAGACTGCCAGGGTAAGTGCTTTTTTGTTTCATTATCAAGCAAACAAACATCAGGTGTAATTTCATACCCAAAGTATGCAAGGTTCACAATTTGAGAAGAAAAACTCAGAGGAAAAAAAAAATTCATACACCTGCTAACTCCACATTTAGTACTACGAAGTAACATTTTCAGACCTCTGAAGGATTTCACTGTCATCCTGCCAGTGAATCCTCTCAACCTTGCCTCACTGCACTATCCCAGAACTTTTAACATTCAATATATTTAATACTAAGATCACTTTTGAGAGAAGTAAACTATCACAGCATAGATGTAAATAAGACAGAAGGCAACCTCCACTTAGTTTTTCATAATTCCTATCTGTTGCTTTCTTAAGAAATCTAGTATTTGTCTGTTTCAATTCTTAATTTTTTCCAACAAAATTCTTTTGATCTGAATCCCAGCATTCAGGCAGCTTCACACCAAACAGCTAACCTGAGCAGTACAGAGCATCTAGAAAAATACATAGCTTGTATTTTTCATGCCATGATATTATAATTAAAATGGGAACAATCCATTCATGCCATCTTACCCTGGATATCACACATCAAAACACTCTACAGAGCAACTCTCGAATTGAAATCAGAACTTCTTGCACAAAGGCTCTTTCAGAACGTCTTGTCTGACTTCAGAGCATGGGAACCCACCAAATTCCTAATTAAGTTGTTGGAAGAAAAGCTTATTTGAACCTTGTTTCTAGTGTGATTTTTTTCGTAGTTTCAACTTTTGACCACCAAGTTACATTATGGTTACAACAGATAGCTGTTGTATGAAAAGAAGTTAAAACACAAAAAAAAGTTTATCAAGTTTAGTTCATAAATCAGAAATAATGCTCAAAATGCATTGAAGGAAAATCACTTTCTCATAAGAGCTTTATGAGGGACCAGCAGCTTGCTGCCCATGCAACCAGTTATGCTCAGTACAACAGTACAACGTGGCATCCCGGCTAAGCTGCCTCTGGTGGGGAAGCTACCGCAGGATGGTTTTCTGTCAACAAAGGGTTTTCCATTGATGCTATCTCTTACAGTGACAGTTGACATGATTGAAAAGAAAACTAAAATGAATAAAATTACAGCAGGTACCTAACTATTTTTTTTTTTTTTTTTTTTTTTTTGCATTTGACTAGGTTGAGCTGTGCATGAGTTCCAAGAAAAGAACATAGATATAAGCTATCAGGTTAGCAGAGATCCACATCCATTACTTTGACCTCCAGCATAAAGTAGGCCATGAGACCTCTCAGAATTGATTCCCATTTGAATCAGAGTACATATTTTATAAAGGCACCCA
>NW_020955834.1:370450-394761 GCF_003031625.1 Empidonax traillii | reverse complement strand
TTTTTTTTTTTTTTTTTTTTTTTTTTTTTTTTTTTTTGCATTTGACTAGGTTGAGCTGTGCATGAGTTCCAAGAAAAGAACATAGATATAAGCTATCAGGTTAGCAGAGATCCACATCCATTACTTTGACCTCCAGCATAAAGTAGGCCATGAGACCTCTCAGAATTGATTCCCATTTGAATCAGAGTACATATTTTATAAAGGCACCCAATACTGTCCCTTTTTCAGCAATGGAGAGAATTGGCAAGTTGCTCCAGAGAATAACTACCTAACTATTAAAAATCTGTGTCTGTTATTTCTAGGAGGAATTTGTGCAGAATGAACAGTCACTTTACCACAGCTTCCTGACATGCTGATTTTTGCTTAACATATGCAAAATTCTACCAAGTCACCCTCTTGTCTTATTTTTCATTAATTAAACAAGACAAGATTCTTCAGCTTTTCACTATAGCACAATCTTGCAGCTCTTCTCTTAAAACGTCACTAGTTTATCACTATTCTTCAATCCTGAACAATGGAATGGGACTGTGTCCCAAAGCCAGTCACACCATAACTAAGACCACCTCAGTATTTCCTTGTTCGGATATCAAAAAACTCATTATCCCTTTTTCACTACCCACCCATAGCAGAAGGCCATACCCTGCTAATCCCACATACAGTGTCTCAGCTCTTTCTGTTACTGCTTTCTAGGACAGAATCATATCAGCATTATCCACAGTACTTTTTCCTATATATAGGAATAAATGGCCTTTTACCTGGTTTTATATAAACTCCTACTCCTTTCTTGCATTCAGTCCATAGTAATCACAGAAGACCAGTCTGTACAGCAGCCTGTTCTGTTAACTATTATCACACCCTTTAACTGTGTTATCTGCAAATTTTATGTGGAATGATTTTCTCACTTCTTCCACTCCCACTGATAGTAGTGGGAAACAGCATACATTCATCATCCTCCTTGCTCAAGAAACACACTAAGGTTTAGAAACCATCCCTTTTAAAATAATCTAATGTGTGTACAATGATGATTTCATATTCATTCTAGTTTTCTAATCAAAAAGTTGTGTAATATCAAGCTCAAAAGACAGAAGAGAGTTGAAATACACAATTTCAAGACTGTCCCTAAATTAGCAACCACCTCAAAAAAGGCACAAAGCTATTCTGACAAAAAGGTCTTTACCATAAATCCACATTGATTAAAACTAATTATTTTGGCCTTTCCTTAATATTTGATTAATCAGATCCCAGATCTGCTGCAATTTCAGATCCACGGCGAGATGACAGGACAATGAATATTTGAATCACCTCTTTGGTCTTTAATAAAAAGTACAACAGTAACTTATTTCCTCTTCCGTTGAACCTCCTCACTGCAAACCAGTACCAGCAGCACGGAGTGCTCCTCTGGATGGAGATTGCATTAGATTGCTCATTTACAAGTATCCAGCTTCTGTTTTTTTATCTTCCTTAACTACTGCTGGAACAGAAAGAATTTCATCATTGCCATACAGTACACCACCTGGATTTTTCTACAAATCCTTCTACTTTTCTGATTTCTCTCTTGAAACAAAATGAACAAACAACTTCCCCCCTTCCCTGCAAGGACAACACAATCACCTACCCCCAAGCAAAGCAAAATCACTTCTCCTCCTGTTTTCTGCCTCTCCTTGCCTCACATGCTTTCTACAGTCCTCAGCTTTTGCTGCACATCAATTCCCATTTGCTTTCCTTTTCTTTCATTGGTTATACATTCTAAGTCTTTTTGTTCATTTTTTAATGTAGTCATGAAAGCATAACTGACTGGAAGGTAGAATATTTTGGGTGTTCTTTTAAGAAATGCTATGAAACACTTTTCAGAAAAAAAACTAAAAAGACAACCAAAGAAATAGCTAGAGAATGTGCTCAGAGAAATCTATTCAAATCCAAGTAATGTCAAGACTGATGGCATTTCTCAGCTCCATTAAATGTCAGGAAACTTCCAACCCCAAGAAAACTTCGCTGTACTCCAAACCAAATTTAGTTTTACTGCTCTCCCTCCATCACAGTCTTTCACTGTATGGACTGAATATTGTTTTCCAAAACATAATTTGCACAGGGATGAATACTTTGCTGTCCTGGTCCGTGGGGACTATGCTTCTATAGCTCAGACTTTGAAGTTTTTCAAGATAGGTGAGAATAACACTTCCTTTAATAATTCCCCACAGCAGATAAAGGATGCTATAAGTGTGAGAAAGGTTATTAGAGTTACATGAGTGTAACAGATCTGTCCTGGTAATAAAAGACTCATTTTCCTTAGGCAAATCAGAGGTTTTGCATGTGAACATTAAGAAGTCTGTACTTCTTTAAATCTATTCCAAATTTTAAGAATCATCTTTGCACAAAGAACAAGCATAATTAAATTTAAATACTGGTTGAGCCATCAGAAAAGGATTTAAAAGGAAATTAATTGCTGGAAAGTTCTTGTGAGGTTCTTCATGTCATAGAATGAAATTCTGGTTTCCCTGAAATCAGTAAGAGAGATCAATACTGACTATTGAACCACAGGTTTTTAGCTCCTTATTATGGCCCACATTGTTTTTTGAATTTCATTGAGTGAGCTGAACTCAAATTAGAACCATTTTCCCTATGGCTTCACTGAAATAACAGTTGTATTTCTCTTTAATGATCCAAGCGAACAAGACTTATTTTCACTATTAAAAAGGATGGCACTTAACCAGCAAAAAAGTGTGTTGATTCTGGTTTACTTTTCCTGTAAAAACAATTGTTTATACTTGCATTTTGAGAAAGAGTGTGTTGTGAAAATGAGAGCATAGATTGTATGTATTTTACTGGGAAAGCCACAAAATCATAGACACATCGATTCAAAGGGATGTCTTGGCTGTCATCTAATCCAACCTTCTGCTCTCAACAGAACTATCACCACAGCAAAACCAGAGCAATCTTAGTTTTGCTTATCCTAGACTTAAAAACCTACATGGATGGATAACCTATAACTTCTCGAGATAACCTGTTCCTATATTACAATACCCTCCTAGCAAAGAATTGTTCCCTAATGTGTGAAGTCCATACTTGCCAAGACACAATTTTTCCTACTGCAGATTATCATGTTGAAGCTGGAGAGATTCAATGTACTAGAACCAAATATAATGCCCAATGTCATGGGACACTGCTTGCCATACCCATCTACATAAGTGAATGCGGATTAAAAAGCACTCAGGCTGTCAACAGAGTGTTTGGTTTCTCAGTAGTTTCTCCAATAAAAACCTTCTCATGATTCAGCAGTACATATTTACCATGAATAATGCAAAGGCCATCAGTCCATATTTCCACAACAGCACTACGTTTCCCTGTTAATGCAAGTCAAGGCCACACTATGGGTAGGCTCTATTTTTGTTCTAAATGACTCAAAATACTGACAGTTGTTTTCTTTCATCAATATTTCTATGAATAATATAATTGTTTTCATGTTCAAGGCAGAATGTTACAGATGTGACATCTTTTGAAACACAGGTAGGTGCTGTTCGTAGTTTCAAATGCAACTTACATCCCACTGGCCTTACTCATGTAAATAAATGCACTCGATGTAAGTGAATAAGTATGGCCTTACACAAGCCTTATTCTCTACTTCCATCATTCTTAGTTCAGTTTGCTGGAATGCACTAAAGGAAAGAAATAGTATGCCAAGATGTGGAAACCCATAATCTTGATAAAGAGGATGTTGTTCAGCTTCTACGGGAAGTTTAGCTGATGGAAAGAGAAGAGAAAAAAGTTTCTTTATTCCCACTTTTTTTTTTTTTTTTAAAGAACTGTGCCTCATACAAGGATATACAGGGTTAGCAGTAAAGGGTGGAAAAAATAAAAAAAAATAGCAAGGAGATGAACCAAGGGGCATCCATGCAAATCTTATAATGCTATCATTGAGAAGGTAATTAGAATTATTTACATTCCTGATTTCAGTAGTCCCAGGAAGCAAATTTCCCCTCTTAACATGCTCAGCTTTCTGAAAGGTTGCATGTACAAGCAAAGAAAGTGTCACTGCAGCCTGGGTTGATGGGCCTTCCTTGACCATTACTTCCTGCTGGATTTTGTCCTCCATTTGTAATACTCCTGCTTAGCTGGTCAGTCCTGAGCTGAACTAACACAACAAAGAGAAACACTTGCAGGACAACTTCAACAAACATTAAGACTTTACTTATCCTAAGAAAAGGTGTTGAAAATGAAGGTAACACTACGAAAGGGTATAAAAATGGATGTGATAAAAAGGGGGACTCAGCTCAATCATCTGTGCCTCAACACTTTCAGGAAAAATCTGCAGCACTACGGTAGGGCTAAGCCTGAATGGGAATAGAGAAAAACATAATTGATTAACTGCGTCCTGGATGAATTATCAGCAGCAATGAGTGAAACTCACCTGCACGAACAAAGTCTATAACCCGGCTGGACTATTTAAGTGTGATTTGCACGGTGCCTAGGCTTCCTTTGTTTAGCTTTTCAAATGGATGCTCTAGTCCACCTCAGAAATAGTGAACAGACTTTGGAGAAAATTGCAGGTTGGCATCTTTGAGATTTTTGAGAATTTGATAATTAGCAAATGAAACTGAAACACTCCCTAAATCATGTGAATCCTATGCAGCCATAAAGCTCTCTTCTATCGAGGAGCAACAATAGCTCTTTGTGTAGAATGCAGCAATATTTCGGTGAACAAAACTATGAATTTTCCTTTTGCTCTTGGTGAAAGGTAATGATTTTGCTGGATGAATAAGGCTCTGACATTTTCATGCTTAGAGAAGAAAGTATTTGCATATAGTGTTCCCACCCCCACTCCCCATATTCTCTCCCGGTTGATGTAAGTTCTGGCAGTCCCCCTCCTCAGGCCATTCTCAGCACTCTCCTCTTGCCTCACTAAAGTCAGTTTTCCAATGTTGTTATCAGCTCAAAGCACAGCTTTCTGGTCTGAAAAGGGAATCTTTCCACTTAGAAAAAGGATGGTAATTACATTAAATGAATGTTAACGTCTTGCTAATGAATGCATTGCATCTCTCCTAAACATTTCTGGAAAAAGAAGCAAGCAAAGAAACAAAAAATAATCAGACATGCCATTCATTTACCAGAAGTATTAATTTCAAGTAATTAGAAGAAGTGACTCATTTTTGAAGTATACAAGATTCCTAAAAAGAAATACAAAGGTTTCAGCAAGAACTGAGTAGATGTATCTGTATCAAGTGGATAATAATGTGCAAACATACAATATTACATACATAAAGATTTTAATTTTGAAGGGCAAAAAAATCCCATTTATGACTTTTAAATTTCCAGTGGTGGTAATCTGCCATAAACTGTATCAGTATCAGATTGTTTTCACTGTTCAAAAGATGTGTCCAAGGTCTAGTTTGCATTTACCTTGATTCATTTGTTCTTGGTTCTTGTCCACCCTTGCTAGACCAAAGATTTCTCCACCATTTGTTTCCTGCCATCTAGGTCTCTACTTATAGATAGCCCCTAGCTATCTTATCATCTTTTCTCTCTAAAGCATCTCCCTTCCAGAAAGTATCAGGGACAATAATGAATTAGGAAAAATCTTCATTTTTTCCCCCTATGAATACTGTTTCAAGCTCTCACAGAATTTTACTTAACATCTTCTACACTGAGACCATAAATTTCCACCATGTTGAATCTAGGTAAAAGTTAAACTGAAAGGATCAAATTCATAAAACCTCTCCCTTTAATACTTTCCAGTTTTTCTTTTTATTATTTTCTGAGTCACCTGCACCATACCAAAAAGCCTGGCTAAGTTGTGGCTCAGATTCCAGCAGGTCAGTGTTGCTCAGAGACTCATAGCCTGGCTTGGCCTGTTTTACCAATATCCCTATGGGCCCCAGGAAGCTCCAGATGTCCCCATCCCCTACAGCATTCCATCAGCATGCACACCTCGTCTCCTTTTTTACCACCGTATCTCCCTAATACTAAAGCCCACATAACTTCCCACTTTGCAATTATAACATATTTTAATCCATGGGAATATAAAAAAATCCTCAGCAAGAGCAGACAAAAACATGTAAATATAAATCACTTCACCTTATTAAAATCTTTTCATATGAACCATCTGTAATGTGAAAACCCCCAACTATTGACTAGCACTGGGTAGCACTACAAAATCAGACAGGAGATTGTTTCCAGCCACACACAACAGGAACTAAAGGGGAATTCAGCTAGCAAAGCTACAGTACAGGATGGAACATTCCTGCCTGCCTCAGCCCCTGTGTTTTCTCCAGCAACAGAGAAGGAGTTGGCGTAGCATCCCAAAAGCTGGCACCAAGGCACCCCCACTTACACGTTTCAATTAATCTTTAATGGCTGTTCTCCCTTTATTGAATCTTTAATGCCAGTATGGATAGCATAACCAGAGAGCAGCAGCAAAGCTGTCAGGCTATTTTAATCTTTGCTGCACGTCAGTTTTTTCAATGCCCACCAAAAAATTAGGAGTTTATGTTCTAATATTGTTAGTTCTCTCCTGTACACAGAAACTTCAGTTTCTGTGTACAGGAGAGAAAAACAAATGAGGAGAGTAGGTGGAAATTCTAGTTACAAACCAAATCAGATACACAATTATTTTATTATAATACACTGTTACAGTATGATTTTTCTTTGGATGTCATATCAACTAAAAAATCACTGCCTGGCATTGCAAAGGGGAAGTGGGAGATCCTTTTATTGTTTCTGTGGTTCCTTGGGGCTTTATTCACTATGTGAAGAACTTGCTTTGAAATGGGATCGTTCTTTTCCTCAGAGGTCCTGGTGGGAAAAGTAAGTCTTTTTTTACAGAATTGCAAGATGAATTCCCAGAAGTTTTAGAGAGAGCTCAGAAAATGCAGAAGGGTACAGTAGCATATCTATTTTTTAAGTTCTTAAAATACACCTACAGCAAAATTCTACAGCAATTCATTGTACATTCATATACAAAACCATGGAAATATGGAAAACAGTGAATAATGGCAAATGCAAAAAGGAAAGAAATGCAAAAATGATTCTTTTCTATCACTGATGCTTAGTTTAACCTCACTATTTATTTCATAGAAATGTTTTATATTTTAAATCAACCATGTGCTTCAAAACCATGTTATACTGAGATATATGGCAATCAGTCAACCAGGTTACTGACAGCATTGCTGGGCTTGGCACTGAGACTTCCACTTGAAAGCACTTATTCTATCATAACTGCTCAGAAAGAATGGAAAGGTATTACCTGACATAAAGATATCTACATTTGATCCTCAATAAATTTGAAGGAATAGGGTTTCTCTTCATGGTTCATTGCCTTTATCTGGGAGGTGGATTTCCTACATACAGTTTTATTTGTTCAGCAGTTTAGGATGAAACTTGTTAAACCATCACTAGAGAAAGACTGCATACAGTCCCTGAAAGCCTTCTTCTGTCACATGCTCTGCCCCAGAGGAGAAATGAAGTCTGCAAGATGATAATTTGCTTTTGAGTCTTACTGCACACAGCAACTCTCCTTTGATAATTTTACCAGAATCAAACCACATGCTTTAAAATAATTTCAAAAAACCACACGTATTTGATGAGCGATTAAAAAACTTCATTAATAAACTTTGCTGTCAGTGCAACCATGCCCATGTGTTACACAGGGACACTGCTTTGAGAATATCACATACACATCCCTGTGCTTTTGTCAGCTAAGACATCACTAGATCCTTACTTTTTTCCACCTTTCTACCCCTTCACCTTTCTACCCCTTTAGATTACTTGTCTTCCCCACTATCAGTTACTGTCAGCTTGCCTGCTTTGAATTTCTGTACTCAAAGCCCTGGAGACATGAACTATGTGTATGCGCTATCAATAAAATTAAATTCTGCTTTTCAGATCATTGTTTATCAAGTTCTCTCCGTTACACTAATGTAATCTCCCTGCTAATATTGTTGTGGGTTTTTTTCCCAATCTTTTACAGTCTCTGGATTTGTTTGGTCACATTTCTCTGCTTGATACCAAAAATAATATGTATCTGTGTGTATTTATATACATATATATAAATCCAATTTATTTTCCCATGTTTGGCAGTCCAAATCTCATTATTAAAAAGACGTAAATCTCTATTCATACTGAGACTAGAAACAAAAAAAACCAAGTAAACATAGAGGAAAAAATAACTCTTAGTTGAAATATACCAATAGGCCCTATTATGGTTTGGAAAATTCACTTTAAAAATTAGAACTATTTATAGAAAATAATGTTATTAATCTCATACTCTGGAGAAAATTATTGTGATACATATTCTGTGTACTTCACACATTGAAAAAATATTACTTTTGTCTAGGGAACCCCCAGAGCAATTCAAGGATGGATGGATTTCAGTGGGCAACAAAGGTGTACTCGTGTGTAAATGATCTACTCCATTAGGTGCACTGAGATATCTCAATTTCAAACAACTTCAAAATTACACTTTCTTACTTTTGTTGACATAGTAATTGGCCTTGAGAGGCATCATTTATACTCTGAGCACAGAATAGATGAACGTAATTATACTTCTTTCACGCACTACAAATATGTGTGTGCTCTAAAGGACTCTCAGGTGGCTCTGGACCTCAGCAAGTGTATATTTCCTGCAGTCCATGTCACATTCCCTATTATTTGTTAAGGAAAATCCTTGGGTCTCTGGTGTCATCCATTCCTGTTTAAAATGGAAAAGCTTGAACAAAATCAGAGATTTCTTTTTGTCAGTAACAAGGGAAAACAACTTCTCTGGTGTCCTGTCCTATTAGCAAGTGTTGAAACTCTGCATCAAACCACAGAGGCTCTGCTGTCACAGTGGGCAGACATTGCTTATCAGTTCTGCCCTGGAGTTCCTCTGCAAAGCAAGAGTAACACCCTCATCAGGGCAGCTGAGGGTCTTGGGAGAAATCCTTTGGGCCAGAAAGCTTAAGGTGCTAGTGAATGCAGTAAGGATGGTGCAGGGCCTCCAGGTCAGCTGTAAGGAATGATATTTGTATTTTTATTAAGCAGGATGAGTCAAAACTGAATGGTCTTAATCAACCTACTCAAGTTCTAGTCTACTTCCCACTCAGCTCACGAGAAGTTGGTACCCGCCTACTTGTTCATTTTCAAAGCTCTCTTAGGCAACCCGAGTTCTGCATTCAAGTAGTCCCTAATTTACTACTGTATTGGGTCTGGCTGAGATGGAGTTCATTTGCCCATAGCAGCCCTCACAGTGCTGTGTTTCGCATTGTTAGCTTGAAAGGTGTTGATAACACACCCGTGTTTTGGCTACTGTTGAGCAGCACTGGCACAGCATCAGCATCTCAACTTTCCTACTCCACCGCTCTTCCCATCGAGGGGCAGAGGAAGTAGAGGAACAACAAGATCCTGGGAGGGGACACAACTAGACCAGCCAACACAAACTGGTGAAAGGGATATTCCATACCATATGACATCAGCTCAGACATAAAAGCTAAGAAAAGGAGGAGGAAAGGGGGAGCCTTTGTTATTTACAATCTTTGCCTTCTGGAGCAACCAATATGCATGCTGAAGCCCTGTTTCCCGGGAAGTAGCCAAATACCACTTGCTGGTGAAAAGTAGAGAATAAACCTTGTTATTTTCCTCTTTGTTCATGTGTGCTCACACCTGGCGTCCAGCCAAAGTCAATCCACCACAGTGGATTCAAAAAGCCCACCTGCTTTTTGAAAGTTAAAGTTTAGAGAATGCACCTATGAGGTGACAGACTGGAGTATGATCCCTGATCAGCTTTGCTGCACCTTCTTTCCTGAGTGAGGGTTTCTACTACGCCATGTTGAGACTGTGGAATGATGTTGCAATTAGAGGCACACAAAGTGAAAATTAGAGTGATAGTATGCTATGGTACTCCTTTCAGTACATTAAACTTTTGGCCACATGTAGGGCTGTGGGATTTCTAAGCCACATTTTTAAGATACCTTTTAATGTGTTCATTATAACCCTTCCTCTCCCCAGGCGGCATTGCATGTACTGCACTGTTCTTAGGAAAAATGCATTTTTTTTCTCTCCCTCTTTGTAAATACGTATCTCAGCCTGACACTTATTCTGGGAAATCGAACTGTCTTTTTATTATCCAGCCTACAAAACAATGTGTTTTCTCCTTTCTATTGTTAATGAAACTTGGAAATGAAGACTGAAGATATGATATGGAAGAATAACATAAATGAAGAACCAAGGAGCAAGAGATTTAAAATTTTGTCTTGTATAGCCAGTATATTACATAATAAACTCCATTTGTATATCCAGACCAATATACTTAGCAACACCAAAAAAATCTGCAGCTTGAAATATACTTGACACGCAAGAAGTATAATTTAACTTTAGAAATCTACTATTTTGATTACTGTACATAATAGCTTCATTTAACCCACTTTTTAATTGTCATTTTGAAGTCTCTGCCCTTTATTTTGTCTGAGTGGTCAGCCTGCTTAAGAAGCTGAGCACCAGTATTATTCTTTGCTCTAGCCCATTCATCTGTCTAAATTGAGAATTAATTTTCTGTCTATTCTCATGCTTCTTCTGACTGATTCATAGCTGATATAATTAGGAAATAAGACATGGCAGAAATATACCTGTGGGTATGAGTGTCATACCACAAATAGCAGGATAAGATATTAAATTTTAACCATCCAAGAATTGCTGCAATTGTCCAGAGATAGTTTGAATTTCCTGTGCTATTACTAAGAAGAGGACTCTATCAGACACTGAAAAAATCAGGAAGACTGGAATGTTGTGTCATATACTTTCACAAGAGGTAGAGATGGCTGGGTCAACACTTTCATAGGAGTTGATGGGGACATTGCTTTTCAGTTGTGCCCAGTTTAGCCTTTCAGAAATTCCAGCTGAAATTCTCTGCTTGCACCTTCTCTGAGAAGCCTTCAAGAAAGACTCAAATTTGAGCAGATGGCACTGAAGGCATCCACAACTCTCAATAACCAAGTGTTAAACTCTGACCAACTACTTCAGGTAAAGCATTAATGGTGAGAAGTAAACAGCTTCACAGGACACACTAGTTAATCTTTTGTTAATGTTTCATTCCAGTCTTCCCATATTGTCCCCAGTAGTGGGTCTGCAGATTCATCTCTAGACAATGCTACGAATGCTATGGGTGCAGTGTCCTGCCTCACAGACCATGAACTATTCAGCCCTGAATTATGTTCAACTGTGTCAAAGAAAGGTAGCTTGGCTTAGATCCGCTATAGGCAAACTAAAGATGGTGGGAGCTGTGTTGGCGCTGAAGAGGAACTCCACATGCACCTGTAGACTGCCAGGAATGTATTTCTGTGGGCTATTGCTACATAGGAGGGAGGGCAGGACTGCAGCCCTGGGCCACCAGGGGGTCCCCACAGGCAGGCAGGCAGGCAGAGGACAGGCAGGCTTGTGTGTGGAGGAACAGGAGCATTTGTGCGTGTGGTGGGTCTCCAGGCAATAGCATAACTTTAGGAAAAGGGAATCAGGTGAGAAAACTTCCTTTTGGCCAACTCACAGTGACAGCAAGCTCAGAGTGATTTTGTATCAGAAAGGGAAGAGGTGGGTGGGCAGGAGGGGCCTGAGGTGATTGACCTCTCTCATTTGTAGGAGAGCAGATATCAGCGTCAGTCCACAAGCTATTGGCGTTTTCAGAGCACAGCCATTGAGCAACCCTAAAACACACCATCACACAAGTAACCTAAGAGAGAAGGCACTTGTCCCTGGCCATTTATTTTCTGACTAACTGAAAAACAGCAACAGCAGAAAAGCACAGCCACTAAATCTAGTCATACCAAAATTTTATCACGTTTATTCTCATATAAAACCCTGACTCCTCTCCTTTGCTTCAGCTCTTCCTGGGAGTAGCTACTTTTCAGAAATCCCTCCCTCCTTCTAGTTTAGCATTACATTGGATTTTACTGCATTTTAAACACATGTACTGTTAAGTTTCTAAAGCCCAAATTCTCAGCAGTAATGAGATTCAAGGACAATACACATTGCCACTATTCAGAAAGAGCTTTAAAAAAACCCCACTCTATTTATTTCCATGGTTGCGTTACATAGTTGTGCAACGAAAAGGGATGCACTTTCTTTGACTCACCTGGCAGTCTACTCTGCATCTACAGCAGGTTTGACACTTCCAACTTGACAGCCTCATCTATTCACCGAGACAGTTGGATTTTCTTACTGCATGCCCAAAAGAAAAATCTTGCAATAGCACAAAAGATGGCATTTGTCAACACCAAAATAAAATATCCTGATGATGAGCCAGATTGTGCTCAGTCATTCAGACAAGCCAGAAGAAAATAAATGGAAAAAACCCGCCAAACACTCAAGAGATGTTGCTTTTCAGGATCTCACAGCCACAGCCACACACAGGAGTCAACATTGCAGAAATGCCTGCTCTGGTGAGCTGGTGTGTAGGCAGGCATGGACAAGGGCCCTTACTTCTCTTGAAATTAAAAGAAATAAACAATAATTGCCACTTAACATGAGAAGCACAGTTTTCAGAGTATGGGAAAAACATTTCCTGCTCATTTGAATTTAGAAAGCAAAATTCATTTTTTCAAATACAACAGGAGTTTGCCAAATATACTTGAATGTGGACCACCAAGCTGGTCACTTGCAACATGTGGAATAAAAACAGTCTAGCACAGACTGAAGGAAACCCTGAGCAGCTTAGGCAAACTAAGGTTTATTTCAGTTGAATCCTGAAAAAAACACTTCCCATCCTTCCATATTACATATGAGTTGACAATATACATGCCAAAATACATGCAATGCATGATATTTTTTATTTGGCAATTTGGTCTTCTCCCAGCACATAAAAAAGAGCTATTAGGGAAAAGAAAATAAAAGGAAAAAAGGCAGTCCCAGTTGTTTTCAGTCATCCAACATTCTCAACTGGATAACAGGAGAGAAAAAGAAAGGGAAAACTGGGGGAAAAGAAGAACAGGAATAAACCTTAGAAAGATGTCATGATGTCCTTCCACTATTTAAGCAAGGATGCAAACAATTCTGCTTGCAGCAGTAGCACAGTCCTACCTACAAGCCATGGAACTACAAGTTACAGGTTAGTTGATTGCACTATAACAGCACCCAACAGAAGACTGGATAATCATGTACAGTGTAAAAAATTCATCAGTCATTGATTTACAGAAAACAGCAGGGATACAATGTCTAGCACAAGGACAATAAAGTCAAGATGACCCAGAAAGGGTATGCCCTGGGCTTCTTAAAGAGGATTAGTCCTAACTGTCTGGACACACTGGTCCTAAGAATCACAGCAGGCTGTCACCAGGCAAATGAAAACCCATAATATTTGTAAGTGTACTGCCCTTGGCAGGTACCATCAGTCAAGTAAAAACAACAGAGACAAAGAAACCACGGGTGACAGCACAGCTATCAGACACTGGCAAATCCTTAGCAAAACTCCTGTTGTGCCACCACATGTTAGGACTCCGTGATTGCCTTGCTGTGGTACACCAGCTGAATCTTGCTTTTGAGACCATACTGTGAACAATACACACTGCTGGTATAATGAACAGGAGTGTATGAACTGTGCTTCTGTCCTGCCACACTGTCCTACCTAAACGACTGCTGAGTCAAGTTGCCACACTCTGCTCTCACAGCGTTTCATGGGTCAGCTAAATTCATTGCAAATGAATTTGTGACTAGACTCTTCACTTTGTTTCTGGTGTCTTTCTGCTGCTCTCATGGTGACCAGGAACCTTCTCTGCTGCACATCTCTGTTGAATCACTCCTAAAGAACAGAGTATCTCTCTGCCCAGTACTGTTATACTGGCTCTTGACCTCTTCCTCTGCCCCCATCAGTGTCAATACAGTCTGTTCAAAACCACTGGCTCTCCACTCCTCTATATTGTTTTCACATATCTGTAACTTCATTGATGCTGATAGAGTTCATCCAAGTTTTCACAAACAAAAGCCAGGGGACAGTCACATCAGTTATGTACCAAATAACATAGATCATAGATGGCATTACTGATCCAACAACAGTGGAGAAGTGTCAGATTTTGCTAACAGAGAATCTGGTTCTCCATATGAAATTATCTTGTAACTGTAACAAAGCACCTGTCCATATTTTAGGAGGCTTTGATTTGGACTCTCATTGGATCGTATAAATAGACAGCACAGCAATCTGAAAGCTCCTTGAGTTCAAATCCTAATTTTCCAGACACAGAAGATTAATTTCACAGAAGTCAGAGAAATGTTCTTTCTGAGCACTTCTGCCTCACACTTTTTTTTTTTTTTTTTTTTTTAGGGGCTATTCAAACAGCAATTTCATCCACCCTAATATCCACAATGACTTTACAAAAGGAAGAGGAGAAGTAGGAAAAGGGATTAAAATAGCCAAGTAAGAAGGCATTATGAAGCAAACCTATAAGTCATCAGGCAATGCACATTTGGAAAGATAATCATAAAACAATTGCATTTTTACTACTCAAGAGGGGGGTCTTTTCCCACCCCTCATAGACTTATCTGCCATGTGGCCTCTCCTGTTAGGGACCATTTTCACAGCTCAGCAAGAACCTTCCACTTGTCCTTTCTCTGGCCTTTACCCTGCTGGTGCAGTGCATTTGCTCTTCTTAGATTCACTAATAGCTGAGACAAACAGAATGAAAAATGACCGTGATCGCACTGCTTCCTTGTTGAAGTGATGAATGGGTTATTATTAAGAACAGTGTTATGTTTTTTTTAATGATGAAAACCTACTTAAGCTTACTCAGTAACAAAAAACTTGCCTGTAGTAGACAGAAGACCTTGAAAGGAGGCGCAGAATGTGTGAAGTGACTAGTGCTTAAACCTGGAGGTAGCAGGAGAAGTCTTGCACATAACAAATTTAGCATCCAGCACCATTTCGTTTTTTCATCTAAGCTAACGGCAGTAAAAAACAATGTATAGGCAGCTGCAGATGCTCCAAGTACAGGTTTCAGATAGTAAAGATAACTTTAAAGTGGAGTAGTGCAGACACTGAAAGCAATTTGTCCAATGAAGAACTGAGTTCTTCATGCAGCACTGTGGCTATTTTTTTTACCTGAGACATTAGAGGATTTTACCTTTGATCTCAAGTAGAGCTTTAAAAAAATTCAATTCACAACCACTATGACTTTCAAAATTTGTTTCTACCAGATACTCATTTCAACTGTGCAGCTAGCATCATCAAATATCTTTCCATTTTATAAATAAATACTTAAAGCATTGCTTTTGCAATACTCAATCTGATAATAGCCGAAGGGATTATAAAGAACTCAAACGAAATCCATAATTTACTATAAAATCCCTTTTTTTTTTTTTTATAACCCTTTAATACAAAGACAAAGAATGAAAATAAAGTGGGTCTTATCTCCTCTGCTTCCAGAAGCAAAGCATGCTTTTAAGTACATCTTACCCTCCCTGGATGAAGAGATACTTCCTCAAAGCACTGACCATATCCCCCTTTCATCTAGAAGAAATTCTCCCATGGATCATCTGTGATCAGATGAATGAGATGTGTACAGACAAGAGAAACAGATGTGGGCAATGTTCTTTAGAGAACAGACAATGTGTGAAGACAATAGATTCTTATCTGGATATTGCAGCCAAGGGAAATAACACTTTTAAAGCAATATTTGGTTTGGGCTCCATTTTTTTACTTGTATCAGAAAAGAAGGAAAGAAGGCCATGTATGTCAGGGTGGTCGAAAAATGGGCTTGCAGGAACAGTCTGAAAGGGACAGAAATGTTTAGCAGCTTGATAGATAAAGCAGTATTTTGAAAACTAAGACACATTTGGTCAAGTCTCATCATGGAGAGTAAAGAATGCATTTAATTTCTAAAATAAAACTATGTAGTGGATTATTCCCATAAAATTAATGAACCATTTTGTGACATATGAAGCTAAATTTCTGACAAACTTATTATTCCCTTCCTCTTCAGTGTTAGGCAGCTCTGATTTGCATGCTTGAGAATGCTGAATTTCCAGACCCAGAATCAATGGGATTTGAAGGCTTCATCTAACACCTACAAGCTGTGCATGTGTGCTTAATACATAGGAAAGGAAAAGGAATAAGGATGTGGCCGATTATCCATGCTGCTAGGAGGGAACTTTGACTCGCACTTCTTTAGGGCAAAATCCAAGAGTTTCCAAGTACTTCCATAAGAGGATTTTCTTGACCCATTGTCATTAATGAGAGATCATCTGAACACTGAAGCTTTCTAGGGTCAATCCTGCTCAGACCACTACAAAGGAAGGATTATCATCAACTTCAGTAAGAGTAGAATTAAGTCTTCTGTTGATATAAATGTATTTATTCTATGGTAAACTATTTCTTTCAGATTTCTATGTTTATCTAGAACAAACAGATGAATTTTATACATGAAAAAAACCTTCCAACAACAGGAAAGTTCTGGATATTAATATGACCTGTACTTGCTTTTCTATGAAAATGCAACATAGCATACACACAACATAGAATACATATGTGCACATGTATGCATGTACATTTTTGCTGCTCAAAATGAGCATAGAAGGTCCCTACACAAATAAGCATATTGTGACACCCATCAGTATTACTTCACCATGCAAGTAGCAAAACATCAAATGGAAACAGATTATCACTTGTACCTAATAGTGACTCCTCAAATTTCTTATTTGCATCACTGCCATTTTTGGTTACCCTTAAGTCAAGAGTGCTGACTCAGGACTGATCAGTTAATTCTTCTTTGCCATTTTACATGCTGATTTTCTTTCTTGTATGTGAAAAAAAGAGCAGTGTGGCATTGCACTGGATTTTGTATTCAGGTCAGACTCTCTGTCATGCCATTTTGGCATCCAGTGCATTTTGGTTCAAGGAAGGACAGAGATAAGCATGTGCTGCTGCTGTGACTGAGATTGTTGGTGCCTGGATATTTACGCTCTGTCAGTTAAAACATCTACAACTTCTCAGGCCCACAGGCAGCTCCCAACACCAGGAACACTGACAATATCGACTCTCCTCTATAAATGCCTGAACTACATGATCCTCTTGTTTGGTTTTTTTTCCCCCATGCTAGAACCTTGCATTTGGATGACAGATTGCTCATGGGCAAACTGCACAAGAGCAGTTTGCGGTGCTCTGAGCAGTGCTAAAACTTGAAGTCCCTCGCTCCCCTCAGGAAGGCAGAGAAGGAGAGGAATAAATAGGCTCCCAGGCCCAGAGATTCCCCGAAAGGCATTGAGGGTCACTGCACATCTGTAATTCTGCCCACTGTGCACTAGATGCCACTGCACTGATTGTTTTTAGCAGCCATACAGCCATTGCCTTTTCTCTGGCAGCCACACACTACCTATTAAGAGGCCATTCATTACCACTGGTTTGGAAGTTCAACAACTTAGTCAAGCAAAACTCTCATCACTTAGGTTATCTTTGTTTTACAGATGGCAAACTGGGGTACAGAGACTACAGCATGACTTTGACATGGGCTGGGTATGCAGGGCTGACAGTCCCTGGACTTCGGCAGCAGTCACCTGCATTCACCTCCAGACTGAAGTCCCAGTGAGCAGATTTCTGCCTCTCTCCCTCTGCCACAATTGAAGACAGATACAGATAAGAGATCAACCTGGAGTCAGACTGGAGCAGACGGAGCATAATAGTCACAGTAGCGGCGACAACAGTGATGTAACCAGCTAACAGCAAATAAATTCGACATTGCATAGAGGTTCCCACAGCCAATATCAGTTTCTCAACCTCCTATTGCCTGCTCCAACTCCTAGGCATTTTCCCAGGAACCACCGCCAGAGGTCTCAGAGCCAGGCATTCTCTTGCCTCTGGGCACATCTCCATGTTCCTTCTATAGCAAAACTTCTGGTGATGAAGAAGGAGAGGCATCAGCAGAGACTTCCTAGCAAGGCTAGAGAATCTTCATCACTTCAGGTTTTTAAGAGGGGGTTAAAGGCAGAAGAAGGTGGTGTTCCCAGATTGTGACACACCCCACAACCTCATATCCCCACTCTCTGCCAATTTCAAAGTGGCTGTAATGGCCTGGAATAAGGAGAAGCTACAACAAATGCCAATGGCTCCCACAAGGCAGATGAGATGAGGGAACCTCTGCAATACAAGATCTCTTACAGCCTTACTTCTCTTTGATTCTGGGAAGTGATATACAGATCATGGAGGAACATCAGTTGTTCTTCCTCATCACAGATTTCCTGACACTGTCTGACCCAGTCATGGCAGATTCTCACAGATTCCATTCAGCAATCCCAGATGCCTTTGAGCACACTCCCCCTCCCATCTGCCACACTGGACTTTTACGTGAATCTACTCTGGAAAAACATACTGAGTCTTGTGCATCTCTTTGTCCTATGTTTGACACAGTCAGTGGTGGAGCATGTTCACCACTCATTAAAGTTTGGGCAACATCTAATTTATTAACTGTCATGTATGAAGTGGAAACAGCTGTTTACAGCTGTGGTGATAGGGTGCCACTGGTACTTTGAGAGCTGGTACCATTCCCTCCATCTCCTGCAGCAAGAGGGGTGAGCCCTGGCTGTAGGAGACACAGCTTTGCAAATGTTAAACCCTGCCTTCTACTTTCCCCCACCACCATCCCCACCAACACATACTAAGCTCTTAGTGTGGGAACAGACCAGAAAATGCGGCTGTGTGTTACCTCGATGCCAAGAAACACAGCAGTAGTTCAGCATCAGCTGTGACCATGTGTACACCTGCGAGGGGTTTTTATGCTCGCTCTGCCAACAGAGCTCATTCACAAATTCTGTTTCTACAGCACATTTTACTGTCTTTCAGGAGCCAAGCAAATGAAATCAAGGACTCTGACAGAAGCAGGTTTCATCTCTAGGCTAAGCTGTATGAAACAGGAAACAACCACAGAGTCTATATTGAGGTCTTCCTCAAGGTCTAAAACAATTAACCACAAGGTCTGTCGGAATTGAAGCTATGTTACAAAATATTCAGCAATGATAAATACTTGTGTCAGCCCTTTCTTTCCCAAACAGTGAGTTTTTTAGATGTACCTTTGTGGTCATGGTAATTTGCAGTTCTGATTTTGTTCTTTTTTATTTCTTCTTGCCAGCTGAAGTCTTGATTTTCTTTGCTGTGTGAATTTTAAAGTTTACCCTTGCTTGGGTGCATCTCCACAGTGGAAGGTGGGTCCCAGAGGTTGCGAAAGGTTGATGGAACGGCATAATGCAGCCATCCACGTTAGCCTAGACCTGGGCAGCCACACAACCCAGGACTGTGCTGCAGGTGGCTGAACGAGCCTCGCTGCTAACTGGACCCAGTAGGTACCCTTCCTCATGCTGCCCATAGTGCTTCAACAGTCTGGTGTAATCAGTCGCTCCCCCCACTGCCCTGCCCTCACCACTGCACTTCCGCACAGAGCATTCTACCCATGGAGCCCTGCTGAGCTTCTCCCTTCCCTCCTGAGCCCGCTGGAGCCACCACTCGTGTGCTGGAACCAAGAAGCTAGCTGTGTTAGAGCACACACTGATCCAGCCCAGTGGTGAGAAGAGACACAACAGGCACAGCTGCAGGCACCACTGTGCCATCCCTTTCAGCCCTCATCAACATGGGCTGTGCAACAACGTCCATTAGCGCTATATAGAATCATAGAACCATTTAGGTTAGAAAAGGCCTTCAAGATCATCGAGTCCAACCTTAACCCAGCACTGCAAAGTCCACCACTAAACCATGTTCCTTAGCTCCACATCTACTTGTTTTTTAAATACCTTCAGAGAAGTAACTTCCCTGGGCAGCCTGTTCCAATGCTTGACAACGTTTTCTGTGAAGAAAACTTTCGTAATATCCAATCCAAACCTTCCCTGATGCAATTTGAATCTCCTTTCAGGTAGCTGTAGAGAGTGATAAGGTCCCCCAAGCCTCCTTTTCTCCAGGCTAAACCACCTCGACTCCCTCAGCTGTTCCTAAGACCTGAGCTCTAGACCCCTCACCAGCCTTGCTGCCCTCCTTTGGATACTCTCAGTGTCTTCCTGATAGTGAGGGGCCAAGGCCTTCATGTTGTCACAACAAGATTTACATTTGCGCTCTGGAATAACTACCATGTAATTGTTATTTTTTTTCTGATAATTAAAGCTTTTATCTGGGTGTTATTTGTTTATTTTATGAATTAGGATATTTTGCATAGCTTGTATCAAGCGTTTCTGTCACAGGTTTACCACCTACTGCTTGCTGCCAGCTAAATAATTCTGTAAATGAGATTTATATAAACCCTCCCAAACAGTAAGTCTATGCACGCAAGTGTCACTCCATGAAAGCTATCTCTTGCTCTTTGCTTGCATGTAAACCATGCATGCACACCCATCTGACATTCAGGCCATAAACAGCCCTTGCTGCTGAACAGGGGATTGTGGAAAAAATACAAAGCAGCCTGCAGGAAAGCATGTAGTACTTTGCACGTCTGTAGAAGAAAGAAGGCAAAGAAAACTGGAAATGCCTGTAGGCAAATATTCTTAAATAAAACAGAGAGAGAGAGAGAGAGAATAGTTACTAGAATAGTATGGCTTTTCTTATTCAACGGTATTTCTAACACCAAGCATCCAAATTAGGAATTTTACCACTCAAAAACAAAGACACATTTGGTGAGTCCTTGCTTTGAGTCCTCTTGGGAAATTTACAAATTTACAAAGGCCAAACAAAAAACACTCCCATTTTATATTCCAGAGGTCAAAACCAATTTAATTCAGTGGCAATATATCAGTGCTGCTCTAAATATCTGACATGATTCAGAGTGCCTTTTTTAATGTAACCAGCTCTTACAGAAGTTTTACTCCATGCTTTACTGCACCACAATGCTTTTAGTCAATGTCTATTATCCACAAGTGCTGGCAACAGCACATCAGCCACACTTGAAAAAGATGATGCAAAGAGCAACTGGAAGACTTCGCATAAACCTTTGGTTACAGGCTGTAATGCATTTTAGGCACGGAAATGATTTGGAGCCTAGGCAAAAGTGAAGAGCTTCCCACCTTCTTCTCTATCACCATTTCAACCACAGAACAAGCAGCATCAAGTGCTGCAAGCACTTTTGTGCTATCTCAAAGCTGGCTCAGCTTCTAACAGTTCAGTTAGGACCAGAAAAGCCAGTATCAAATCAATTATTAGAAATACCAGCACAGACTTCGATAGCTCCCTCCAGCAGGTCTCTGGTTTATTGTACTTTGGTTTCTTCATATCCTGTAGTCCAGCAAAAGCACAGAAATTACCATCCATGATGCATATGAACATGCAAGCTTGGGATCACCCCCTAATATTTGCATTTAAATTCTTGTCCTAGTTCTGGTCAGGACAGGGGTAATCTTTGCAGGATCATGCAGGAAGCATGGCTAGGACCCAGAGTTTATTCTATACCACCTTATGTCATTGCTAGGCTGAAGGAGAAAGGGAATATCTTCAGGGGAGAAAGGGTTCCTTCCCGTTGAGTAAGTGTTGCAGAGGAACCCATCCAGTACTGTCTATTGTAGGGGGGGGTTCTGTGTGAACAGTTTGTTTCTTATATCCTCTGTCATTAGTATTGTTGCTGTTACTGTTTGTTTTCTTGTCTCATTGCTGTATCCAGTTAAATTATTCTTATCTCAACCATGATCTTTACCTTTTGTGCCTCCAGCTCTACATCTTACCGCAGGGGGAGGGGAGGGGGAAACGGGGGAGTGAGCAAGCAATGCATGGTTTGGAGTCTCAGTGGGAGCACTAAACTGGGGGGTACCATTCCTAAACCACAACAAATCTGCAACATAAATACCAGCCCAATTATGAGTGAGACTCATAAGAGAAGCACAGTCCTCTCAGGTGAGACATTTATGATGTCCAGGTCACAGGGTAATGTACTATCACTTAAAAACACTTCTGAGAAACAGACCAATTTTCCAAGCTACAGCCTTCAATGCCTACAATTTCAACAAGACTTCAGAGGTACTGTAAGAACAGTTTTGACAATTCTATCACTCACTGTAATTTTATTCGCTGATTGATCCATTTAGAGCTAGAGTTACTTCTCTAAGGACTGGCTGTACTGTGTTCTGCCTTTTTTTAATATCCCTATAGGTGTCTCTTGCTTTATTTTCCCTGTCACTATTTAACTGAACACACCTGAAGAACAAGCCTTCTAGGCTGCTGACCTCGAAGAGGGGTTTTGCACAACTTTCACTTATAAGAAAGGAAAGAGAAGGACTGACAACCTAAAAAAAACCCCAACAAACCAAACTGAAGACTTGATACCTGATGACATCAGTCAAATCCAGCTGAGAGCTTTGAAAATCCTAGGTGTAATCTGTCAGTGTTCTTCTGAACTCAGGGCAATGCAAACATGTTTCTCTGCCTGTTTTATTCACATCAGCCAAGAGTGAACTAGAAATCATCTATTCAAATAATCTACCAAGACTAATATAGGAGAACATTCAGATAGACCAAAAAAAAAAAATTAATTCAATTCCATCAAAATTATATATGTTGTAGAACAAAGTTCTTTCCAGTTCTGCCCTGTGAATGAAATGCAGCTGTTTTCTTCTGGCTAAATATGTTGTTACGTAAAGAAGAAATGCACGTCTGTACATAGACCCCAGTCCACCACAATATTCAAGTACACACCTGAATAGATTATAATATTACATTAGAAAATCTCCTAATTAGACTTCAGAGGCTTCATGTAACCCAGCAAACATGCAAATTAATATGTATTATAAATGTACACACACACACATACTCCATTAGTCGGTGTTTGCCTGTCGGTGCTATTTGCACACCTAATTATGGCATTAGTCATCTTAACATTTTCATTACTCTTTTTAGTGCATACTGGGCTACAGTCATCTAAGTCATACAGCTCCTATAGGAAAAATGTGTTTTATGGGACCACTGTCTCCAGCGTACAGTTTAATAATGTTAAAAAGATACCAACATAAAATTAATGACTAAATTTTTCATGACAGAAGTATTACACTTCCACTTAATTGTGGTTTAAGCAGTTATTTCTCTATTATTACTACATCGCTGAAACTAATGTTCAGTAGCCCATTGTATGATCTGGTGGAGAATCCAAA
Source organism: Empidonax traillii (assembly GCF_003031625.1). NCBI lineage: Eukaryota > Metazoa > Chordata > Aves > Passeriformes > Tyrannidae > Empidonax > Empidonax traillii. The sequence continues at coordinate 371,715 of NW_020955834.1, read as the reverse complement.
TGACTATTGGTGCTAATAACAAATATCCTTAGAGAGTAAATATCTTCTGAACACTGTGCCAGTTCTAATCTGACTGATTCTATTTCAGACAGTGTAATGAAATCTTTTCTGGTGGTGTTTCAAAGAAAAGGATTAAATAAGACTTCAGTCACTTTTCTGTGTCAAAGGGAATATTTTCAGGCTCTGTTAACTTCAACTCACTACAAAGTGGAAACTTCTAATTGGTGCTGGACTTCAATGTCAACACACCTGGCATCAAAAACCCAGCACATTTACCCTGATGCAACTGCACAAACAGTCAAGAGCAGTGTGCTTGTGATGAACCATGGCTGGTTTTTCTGCAGTACTCCTTCCCACTAAAGGGCAAATCAGTCAGTTCTCAGCACAATACAGAAAAGCCAGAATATCTAATCAAGAAAATAGTGTTTTGACTCCTGAAATGCACATGGCAAATGTTTTACATTTCTTCTGTGTTTAATCTAATTAACTGGAAAGTTTTTCAGGTATCCACATTATGGATATATCCATATCTAACATGCATAATCCAGCAGTGAGTCTTTATTAGATAAGGGACAAAATATTTTTCTTTTCTTTCTCGTCCCTTTGATTTCCTTCCATACAATGTAAGAAGAGCTGCCCCTATAGCTTGAGGAAACAAGTCTTGCCTCTCTCAAGAGGGGGCACAGCTTGGAGAACATACGCACAAGCTTCCCCAAACAATTAGTCCAGGGTACTTCCGCTCCAGAGGGATGCAGATGCTCCCTTTTTACCTCCTGATCCTTTCCCATAAAAGTGAGTCCTAACCTCCTTAGCCACTGCAGTTTCAGTTGCTCCACACATCCCCTACCTATATCTTACCTTTACTGCTCATTCCCATATGCCTACATTCTACTCTTTTCCTTCCCACCCCACCGCTCACATGGCATCTGCTCCCATTTAGTCCTTCTTCTTTCTAAATGTGATTTTTGTGACCTTGTAGCCTTTCTAGTTCCCACATCTTACCTACATTAATAATAAAAATAGATTTTCTTCACAGACATCTTACTTGCCTTTTGCTTTGCTCACATTACATCCTCTCTCTTCACCGATCACACTCCTTATCTTAAAATACTTTCCCTAAAATATTAAATATGTATTCTAAAAATGCCTTTTTCTACTAAGGTTTTTTTGCTCCCTGCTACCTGGAGAGCGATGCTGTCTTACAACTTTGTTCTGCACTTTTCCCCCTCTGCAATTAGTGTCTTTGGTGCTGCACAAGTTACTTT
>NW_020955834.1:366087-370021 GCF_003031625.1 Empidonax traillii | reverse complement strand
GATCACACTCCTTATCTTAAAATACTTTCCCTAAAATATTAAATATGTATTCTAAAAATGCCTTTTTCTACTAAGGTTTTTTTGCTCCCTGCTACCTGGAGAGCGATGCTGTCTTACAACTTTGTTCTGCACTTTTCCCCCTCTGCAATTAGTGTCTTTGGTGCTGCACAAGTTACTTTAGGACAGTGTTTTCTCCTAGAACTGCCCAACCTCCACCTTCCCTAATGACCGCAAAGTCTTAGGTGATTGGCAGATCAATCATCCTGTTCTAGCTTCTCACTTGCACACACATCCTTCAGAAGAAAAAAATGTTTCCTTTCATTAATTGGGATAATAGTCTCTGGTACTAACACTTCAGTATCCCTACCTTCTCCTTGCCTCCATAGTTAACCCATAGTACATATCAAACAGGGTTTGGGTTTGATTTAGTGTTCTGGTTGAGGACACAAGTAAGAAATTATGCAACCATCATAGGTAAGGGTCAGATACCTGCAGCCAGGGTTGAGGCACAGCAAGAACTCATCCTCTGGGAAAAGGAAAAGCCATTGAATAGGAGCTTCTCAAACTGGTTGCATCCCCCCAAAACATCAGAACAGGGAAGTGCTGTCTAAGTCACCCACTCAGCTTTCCATGTAATTTCTGATATTGTATAATACTGGTGTTTGCCCATGAAGCCAATGTTGTGAAGCAAAGCTAGTGAAACCAGATCATGCCAAATAACTACAGCTGCCAAAGCTCACAAAAAAATCTGAACTAATTTTGATTTGAGAATGTCCCTTTCCTCTTCTAAACTGAACACAGTGATTCAGCCCAGCAGGCCAAGACCAAAGCACAGCACAAGTCAAAGCTTGGTTGTTTACAGACAGTAGTTTAGTTAAAGCCATTTTACACTTAAATTTAAACTTAGTAAAATATTAAGTATTCACAAATTAAACTCAGAAGGATGTGGAAAATACAGACTACATTTGGTAAGCTAAAATATTGACTCAGGGCAGTAAATATTTGACAATCTATCAGCCATGACATAAAGGCAAAGAAATGGACAGAGAGCCTATGGAAAATGATTTCTTGTTCTTGCACAGGCACTTACAAAGGCCTAGTAGAAGGGGGAAAAGTGCAGGAAGAAGCTATTCCTAAACATGAATTTGCAAAGATTTACTACCTAGTTTACCACATACAAAGGCCATAGTACTCCACTTATATTTGCAAACAGCACAAATGTTTTTCATGACAACATGACAAATATTTCCTCCAAATCTACATTTTGTACGATGACTTAGAGATGCTTTTGAACAGAGTATTGCTTCCCACTCTTTTTGTTAAATATTTACTTTGATGTGACTCATTTTAATGCATCGCATTTCCTCACATTGATATTTACACTTTTTTCCATCACTTAGTCACAATAATTTATTTCAATGATTTGGCCCAACCTAACATTGTTTGTGATCCAGTCTTGCAAGAATACAGAAAGCCTTTACCCATAATGCTCTTTTTTTTTTTTCAAATCAGTAGAACTGTACCCATAAACAGCTACTCACTAATAGAAGGGTTTATACCCTTGCACCATTAGGAAAAAACAGAATGTTTTCAACTGAATAAAATGAGCTGATTTATTTTTTCAAACACCAGTTAACTGGAGTTAACACCAGTGCTCTTAAATTGGCAAAGAGACACAAACCATCACCATGTTCTAGGAAGGCTGACTTAGGAAGTGAAAAAAAATCTTTTCTCTTCCATTTAAGTTGGACTCTTTGCATTGAATTGCGTGTACTGGGCTGGACTGTACAGCTCCCTAGAGGCTGGAGAAGACTGAAGAAAGAAGGTGTCTATCATGCCTCACACGTACAGGTAGAAAGCAGAGTGGGAGAACAGGCAGTGACATTGAGTGTACGGCCCCACTTAACAGGGTGGATTATTAAAATCTTGCTTCATATTTTTCACTTTACAAAATTAACATTTTTATATCATAATATATCAGAGAATCCCTGAAGCATTGGAGAAATTAGCCATTGTTCTTCTTATTATTGTTATTATTAAATTATAAAACCAAATAAAAATATCTTTGTGGTCAATTCAGGATGTTTCAGCCAGACTGTAAAGCAAAGAAGGCCCTGAGCTATTCCTTTGTCTAAGAGACCACTTGCTTTGTGTAGGATTCTTCTTCACAGCAGGGAGCACGCAGTCCAGATCCCTTTACTTCTTCTTGCCTAAATCCTAAGTCAGCCCTTGCTCTGTGAGAGAGCCATAGGAAGTATAAATCATCATATATATGTGATGATAATATATGTTCAGGATATTGGTTACAATCCATAACATTTCCTATATTTCCCATCACTCCTTGGAGACACTTCCCATCCAGTCCTCAGAGCAGTGCAATAGGAAGCCAGCACAGCCATATTCCCTGACAGACCAAAAAATATTTTATGCCATACCAATCATCAGAAGCCCTGGTGAGATGACTTTTTCTCCATCTTATACCGTATGATCTCTGCTCCTGAAAGTTCAGACAGCAACTGCAAATTTTCTTTGCCACACATCCTAGCAAGCCTCCACCAGCAATGCCTGTCTGATTCGAAAGGGTACCACAATTAATCAGAACAGAAGTATATCAGGCCAGCTGACAGCAAGGCATGAAGGAAGAGTAATGTTCCATCCACGAAATAACACAGCAACAAATTTTATGTATGGTTTCATTTGTTAAAGTCCTTTTGCCTGCTGACATTTAGACCTTTTTCTCCAGTTTAATTTCTTATAACATAAGAATGTGTTTTGGAATTCAAGGTTAAGTGCAATGTGGTCTATATATATTCTTTGTGCTGGGTTCAGCTTGCAAAATTTCTCCACTGTGGGTACAATTACACCAACACAGGTTATCCCCTTTCTTTGTATGCTAAAGCACACAAACCACTTTTGTAGTGATGTAGCTGAACTCACAAGGCAATAAAAATTATTAATCATATCCATGCTACATATTACTGCCACAAACTTAATTTTGTAGTCACAGTGTAAAGGAATAAATTGCAACCTTCTTTTTTTAAAACCAGAACCACTTATGTTGTCAGACAAAACCTCTCAAAGCAGTTAACTATACAGGAAAGAACTGGATTATCAGTTTGCAAAACATACTTCCAAACAAAACTGTTGTGTACAGTGACTTCTCTCCACTAACCAGAAAGACAGGAAAGGGAGAGGTGGGAGGACACCATTTCTGAATGTGGCTAGTCTCCTATGTAGCACAACCAGGGAAAAAATGAGCTTCAGAGAAGTGACCTGGAAGATAATCATCCTTAGGCTTCCTGTTTCTAAGGGCCAAATAAAGTCAAATCTCCTCTCGGGGTACAGTCTACTGGGTTCTGACACATTTCCACTCACAGCCAACTGTCTGACTCCCCAGGAATGACTGCCACCTCTTCTGCACCAGCATCCCCCCACACGCACAGGGACAGCATGGATCAACGCTCCCAGCACCTCTTCTTTGCAGCCCCGCAGCCAGCTCCCAGTGGGAACACAGGCTCTACACGTGCATTTGTAAAGCATATATCTTGATGCAATGCTAGAGCACTTACAGGGTAACAAACACAACTTACAATCCTGGGAAAGTTTCTCCATAATTGTCCTTTTCTGCAAGTAATATCTTTGAGATTTTATTAGTACATGTCTTCCTACTGAAGTCATTTTCCTGTAGAACTATGCCTGCTCCCTCCTTAGTGACTTTTTAAAAAAATCTCAAGTTAATTGACTGCCAATTAACTGAAGCAATTTAGCATCTTTAAAAAAAAAAAAAAAAAAAAAAAAAAAAAAAAAAAAAAAAAAAAAAAAAAAAAAAAAAAAAAAAAAAAAAAAAAAAAAAAAAAAAAAAAAAAAAAAAAAAAAAAAAAAAAAAAAAAAAAAAAAAAAAAAAAAAAAAAAAAAAAAAAAAAAAAAAAAAAAA
>NW_020955834.1:304515-366066 GCF_003031625.1 Empidonax traillii | reverse complement strand
GATCACACTCCTTATCTTAAAATACTTTCCCTAAAATATTAAATATGTATTCTAAAAATGCCTTTTTCTACTAAGGTTTTTTTGCTCCCTGCTACCTGGAGAGCGATGCTGTCTTACAACTTTGTTCTGCACTTTTCCCCCTCTGCAATTAGTGTCTTTGGTGCTGCACAAGTTACTTTAGGACAGTGTCTGTTTTCTCCTAGAACTGCCCAACCTCCACCTTCCCTAATGACTGCAAAGTCTTAGGTGATTGGCAGATCAATCATCCTGTTCTAGCTTCTCACTTGCACACACATCCTTCAGAAGAAAAAAAATGTTTTCTTTCATTAACCGGGATAATAGTCTCTGGTACTAACACTTCCGTATCCCTACCTTCTCCTTGCCTCCATGGTTAACCCACAGTACATATCAAACAGGGTTTGGGTTTGATTTAGTGTTCTGGTTGAGGACACAAGTAAGAAATTATGCAACCATCATAGGTAAGGGTCAGATACCTGCAGCCAGGGTTGAGGCACAGCAAGAACTCATCCTCTGGGAAAAGGAAAAGCCATTGAATAGGAGCTTCTCAAACTGGTTGCATCCCCCAAAAAAATCAGAACAGGGAAGTGCTAAGTCACCCACTCAGCTTTCCATGTAATTTCTGATATTGTATAATACTGGTGTTTGCCCATGAAGCCAATGTTGTGAAGCAAAGCTAGTGAAACCAGATCATGCCAAATAACTACAGCTGCCAAAGCTCACAAAAAATCTGAACTAATTTTGATTTGAGAATGTCCCTTTCCTCTTCTAAACTGAACACAGTGATTCAGCCCAGCAGGCCAAGACCAAAGCACAGCACAAGTCAAAGCTTGGTTGTTTACAGACAGTAGTTTAGTTAAAGCCATTTTACACTTAAATTTAAACTTAGTAAAATATTAAGTATTCACAAATTAAACTCAGAAGGATGTGGAAAATACAGACTACATTTGGTAAGCTAAAATATTGACTATTATTTGACAATCTATCAGCCATGACATAAAGGCAAAGAAATGGACAGAGAGCCTATGGAAAATGATTTCTTGTTCTTGCACAGGCACTTACAAAGGCCTAGTAGAAGGGGGAAAAGTGCAGGAAGAAGCTATTCCTAAACATGAATTTGCAAAGATTTACTACCTAGTTTACCACATACAAAGGCCATAGTACTCCACTTATATTTGCAAACAGCACAAATGTTTTTCATGACAACATGACAAATATTTCCTCCAAATCTACATTTTGTACGATGACTTAGAGATGCTTTTGAAGAGAGTATTGCTTCCCACTCTTTTTGTTAAATATTTACTTTTATGTGACTCATTTTAATGCATCACATTTCCTCACATTGATATTTACACTTTTTTCCATCACTTAGTCACAATAATTTATTTCAATGATTTGGCCCAACCTAACATTGTTTGTGATCCAGTCTTGCAAGAATACAGAAAGCCTTTACCCATAATGCTCTTTTTTTTTTTTTTTTTCAAATCAGTAGAACTGTACCCATAAACAGCTACCCACTAATAGAAGGGTTTATACCCTTGCACCATTAGGAACAAACAGAATGTTTTCAACTGAATAAAATGAGCTGATTTATTTTTTCAAACACCAGTTAACTGGAGTTAACACCAGTGCTCTTAAATTGGCAAAGAGACACAAACCATCACCATGTTCTAGGAAGGCTGACTTAGGAAGTGAAAAAAATCTTTTCTCTTCCATTTAAGTTGGACTCTTTGCATTGAATTGCGTGTACTGGGCTGGACTGTACAGCTCCCTAGAGGCTGGAGAAGACTGAAGAAAGAAGGTGTCTATCATGCCTCACACGTACAGGTAGAAAGCAGAGCGGGAGAAGGGGCAGTGACATTGAGTGTACGGCCCCACTTAACAGGGTGGGTTATTAAAATCTTGCTTCATATTTTTCACTTTACAAAATTAACATTTTTATATCAGAATATATCAGAGAATCCCTGAAGCATTAGAGAAATTAGCCATTGTTCTTCTTATTATTATTATTAAATTATAAAACCAAATAAAAATATCTTTGTGGTCAATTCTGGATGTTTCAGTCAGACTGTAAAGCAAAGAAGGCCCTGAGCTATTCCTTTGTCTAATAGACCACTTGCTTTGTGTAGGATTCTTCTTCACAGCAGGGAGCATGCAATCCAGATCCCTTTACTTCTTCTTGCCTAAATCCTAAATCAGCCCTTGCTCTGTGAGAGAGCCATAGGAAGTATAAATCATCACATATATGTGATGATAATATATGTTCAGGATATTGGTTACAATCCATAACATTTCCTCTATTTCCCATCACTCCTTGGAGACACTTCCCATCCAGTCCTCAGAGCAGTGCAATAGGAAGCCAGCACAGCCATATTCCCTGACAGACCAAAAAATATTTTATGCCATACCAATCATCAGAAGCCCTGGTGAGATGACTTTTTCTCCATCTTACACCTTACGATCTCTGCTCCTGAAAGTTCAGACAGCAACTGCAAATTTTCTTTGCCACACATCCTAGCAAGCCTCCACCAGCAATGCCTGTCTGATTCGAAAGGGTACCACAATTAATCAGAACAGAAGTATATCAGGCCAGCTGACAGCAAGGCATGAAGGAAGAGTAATGTTCCATCCACGAAATAACACAGCAACAAATTTTATGTATGGTTTCATTTGTTAAAGTCCTTTTGCCTGCTGACATTTAGACCTTTTTCTCCAGTTTAATTTCTTATAACATAAGAATGTGTTTTGGAATTCAAGGTTAAGTGCAATGTGGTCTATATATATTCTTTGTGCTGGGTTCAGTTTGCAAAATTTCTCCACTGTGGGTACAATTACACCAACACAGGTTATCCCCTTTCTTTGTATGCTAAAGCACATAAACCACTTTTGTAGTGATGTAGCTGAACTCACAAGGCAATAAAAATTATTAATCATATCCATGCTACATATTACTGCCACAAACTTAATTTCGTAGTCACAGTGTAAAGGAATAAATTGCAACCTTCTTTTTTTAAAACCAGAACCACTTATGTTGTCAGACAAAACCTCTCAAAGCAGTTAACTATACGGGAAAGAACTGGATTATCAGTTTGCAAAACATACTTCCAAACAAAACTGTTGTGTACAGTGATTTCTCTCCACTAACCAGAAAGACAGGAAAGGGAGAGGTGGGAGGACACCGTTTCTGAATGTGGCTAGTCTCCTATGCAGCACAACCAGGGAAAAAATGAGCTTCAGAGAAGTGACCTGGAAGATAATCATCCTTAGGCTTCCTGTTTCTAAGGGCCAAATAAAGTCAAATCTCCTCTCGGGGTACAGTCTACTGGGTTCTGACACATTTCCACTCACAGCCAACTGTCTGACTCCCCAGGAATGACTGCCACCTCTTCTGCACCGGCATCCCCCCACACGCACAGGGACAGCATGGATCAACGCTCCCAGCACCTCTTCTTTGCAGCCCCGCAGCCAGTTCCCAGTGGGAACACAGGCTCTACACGTGCATTTGTTAAAGCATATATCTTGATGCAATGCTAGAGCACTTACAGGGTAACAAACACAACTTACAATCCTGGGAAAATTTCTCCAAAATTGTCCTTTTCTGCAAGTAATCTCTTTGAGATTTTATTAGTGCATGTCTTCCTACTGAAGTCATTTTCCTGTAGAACTATGCTTGCTCCCTCCTTAGTGATTTTTTTAAAAAATCTCAAGTTAATTGACTGCCAATTAACTGAAGCAATTTAGCATTTAAAAAAAAAAAACAAAACACAAACACAAAAAAACCCAACCCAACCCAAACAAACAAACCAAAACAAAACCAAAAACAATAAAACAAACAAACAAACAAAAACCCACAAAAAAAAAGTCAGAACTCTCCCCAAATATTTGTAAGGGACTACAAATTTTTGTAGTCTGGCCTAATCTGATCCCTAAGGTAAACTAGAAATGTTTGTAGTATACATTTTAAGACTGCACTAATTCATGGTTGACAGACAGGTTTTCCACTTTCTGGAGAAGCTAAGCATCGAGTTGGTTTGCCCTTTGGCTTTTTATACCGTGGGGTTTTTTTGTAAAAACACCAGTAACAACTCCTGAAGTTCCAGCTCTGGGCCTATATCTAAATAGCTTCCTCTACATAGATTTTCATTTAAAAAGTGCTAGAATTTAACCATAAGAGATCCCATTACTACCCAAAGATAATTTTGAGGATCTTAAATACTCAAAAAAAAAAAACAAAAAAAAACATTGAGCACCTGAGTAGTGAAAGATACAGGCAGTAATTTTAGGAGTACCCATAAACCAGAATACATCATGTACCTAAAGCAACCAGAGAAGTATTTTGTAATTTGTATTACTTGACTATATGCAACCTGTAGTAACTGATTTTGAACCCTTGTCCCAATACTCTCTACAATTTAATAATGTCAAAGTATGAATAGATACACAATCTCTTTATTCATCAGTTAGCATTTATACTGAGTCTACATGTATGCTTATTTACTTGATTAGAGAGAGGTATCATGTATGCTGCAGTATATTAACTTTTCTCAAGTTACAGACTAGAATGACAAGAAATTCTTTCTCCCTCCTGACATGAACAGATTCTTTTGTCAAGAAAGTAATCTAAAAGGATTCATACCAATTTTTGTTTTCTTTTTTTGATTAAAAATTCTACCTCTTCAACTCTACCTAATATATAAAGTAGCTTTTTTCAAGCTGAGAAGAATAACTGCCTTCTTGAACACAGTAACTAGACAGAATAGTCAGCTAACTCTGACTTTCCTATGTGGGTGGAATCTGTCTTATTTTGTAACACCCAAATGTAGTAATTTAAAACTTCAGTAGCTAGTTTAAGACTGCTGTTTAAGTGCTGTCTCTTTATATAGACACACATGTATGTCCCCATCCATAGAAAGTAGTTGATGAGATGTATCACAAACCAAACAGAAAAGGATTTTCAAAGAACTGGTATTTACTCAGCTTTGCATATGATGGTTTCCTTGCATCTCGATGCTCACTTTGATTAAATAAGGATTACTTCCAGTGACTTGCAAAGTAGAAATACAGAAATCTCTGTGTTTACACTGAAGTTCACCAGAATGCAGCTATATTTAATACCTTGTTTGGATTAACCTGCTCCTGAAGCATCTGTACTCCCAAATGTTTTGTTTTTAAGTTTCCTACCAATTCTAGCCTTATGCAGTTATTTATATGCTTTTATATGGAATGAATTGAGGATATATTTAGAACATGCAAACTATTGGTAAAACATCCATTTCAAGCCCAATTAGTCTTCCTAAGAAGAGATTGCACATTTTCCCCTCACATTTCATTTACTGTAGTCACCTGACAATCAAATCATACAGCTCTCCAGGCTCTTTAAGATTTACATTCTTTTGTAGCTTATAAACATGTTGCCCATTTTAGCCAATAATGTCTTAGAGGAATGACTTTTCAGAGTCTGGAATATTTTCTTGCTAGCCCATCTGATTGCAACAACTCATAGCCAGACTTCTCACTTTCTGAAAATCCAGGCTTTCTTTACATAGAAATGTTAGCAATGCCTTGAAGTCCCATAAAAAAACAGCCACAGCAGCTAAAGAACGCTGGGTATATGTGCTTTTCACACCCTAAAAGACAGATGGAGAAATGGGATGCCAAGGTTGATGACAAATATCCACCTCTTACGACAAAATAACTACTTGCTGTATTGCTTATGACCTTTAAGAGACCTGTAGAGAGAACCTCAGAGACAGATGCTTGGAAGAAACAAGCAGACTAAGATGTTTAACACCTGCTGCAAAGGGGCTTTTTAATCCTACAGTACATACTGGGAAATTTAGGCTTTACCATTTAGGGCCATGGCTATGATGAAGCTGATGCTGTGATGGTTTCTGGAGTTTTCAGGACAACACCCACAAGCTGCTTGACAGGTTGACAAGATCCCGGAGTTCATAGTCAACTTCTTCCCTGTTGGCACCATAGATGATAATGACAGCAGCAGCTCTACCAACACGCAGTCACACCACTGTAGCAGCTGTGGAGCCTGAAAGCACATATGGGGGTCCTATGGCTTCTTATGCTATCAAGGCTAACAAAGCTTTTTGGGCCTGCAGAAAAAGCCAACAGAACATATGGCAGAGACGTTTGCTTCAAGCTACTCCAGTGTCTGGGAAGACCACAGCAGTCTCAGTCACCAGTTGAAAAGAAAACACAGACATGTCTTTTTTTATTTTTTTTTTTTGAGTGAGAACATCTGGAGATGTCCAGTATAATTACCTTTTTCCTGGTGATGAAGCACGAGGTTAAGTGGCACAGCTTAACAGCTGATGTGAGCAATTTGTGTAGCCCATAAGAATTGTGCATCCCATTGAGCAGTAGACAGCAGGATGGGGAAGGGCTTCTTAAATACCAAATAAGATGTAAAACACACATTTAAGAAGCGATTCTTTGTACAGCCCCCAAATGCTCTTCCCCCAGGAGGAGCCCATACCCTCGACATTGAACCTTAGCTGCTGGATAATCTCAGGAGAGGCTCTCCCACTGACTCCCAGTGGTGGGTGCCAACCCAGCAGCAAGCGCACAAGCAAGGGACATTCACCCAGAACAAGCCACCAAAGGAGAAACAGCAAGTGGGAAGGACAGAGGAGCCAGCAGCTTTGTCAGGAAGGGTATGTGTGAAAGTTGCTGAGGATAAGCAACTCCTTTTTCCTAAAACAAGATGGACAAATCCATTTTTGTGAAAACCCGTAGAGAGGAAACCCAACACAAAATAACTTGAGGAAACCTGTAACAAATTTTGAGTGCACATGAGCTCATGATTCAAATATCAGCAGCTTTCCTTCATTAAATCTAATTGCTATGCATTAGTGATTACAGCTGACACAGAGATGATGGAGCCTTCAGTCAGGCTGGAGTAAAGCTGGATTCCAGGCACCTACTTAAACTCCCTTTTGATTCATCAGCCTTACCCCATACAAGCCAGGTCAGCATATAATGGTGGCAAATACTTATAATTTCTGTGTGTTCTTTGAATTTTAAGAGGCAATCACCCTTCACCAATACTTTGCCAATAGAGCAACTGGAGATGTTTTCATAGCTGCTGGCTGACAGTTCACAAAATTGATCGGGTAAGTAGATGAGACAACACTTCTTTCTGACTTTGAAGGTATAGGGTGGGTTTTTAGACTATGCACACTCATGTACAGACAAGAAATTTACCTTTGAAGTAGTATGAATGAACTTAAGTTAAAAATACTTGTCAAGAATCAACCAGCACTGGTGAACATAGAGCAAAGAACAGCTAGTCTTAAAATTTTGATTCTGCTCCTTTGTGCATCTGGAGAGTATTAGTTCAGGAAATTATTCCAGCATATGCTTAAATCCCTCTGAAGTAAAAAGACTACGTGAAAGCCTAAAGTTAAGCAGACACTTATGCAGCCTTCCCAGACAAAGAAGTGCAAGTGGGACCAAAATCTTTAACTATATGATCCTTTATTCCTCCAGTATTAGTACATTTCTTGCAGGCTGATAAGCATCTCTATCACACGCACTGTCTGGCTGGAGTCAAGCATAGCTCATGAAAGTAATCTCATTCCACAGCAAATTTTACTTACAGGTCCTTCTATAAATTAATCAAAATTAAAGTGTTACTGCAGGTTGGTTGCACACATAGCCTACTCTGTCTTGTACCCCCTGAACTATTACAATTTTACAAACAGTGTTCTAAGACCCATCTGTCATCCCCTCTGAACTGGGAAATTCTCTTCTCAAAAGACCTGTGGGTACTCCCCAGGGAAATGTTGACTGGATCCACACACTGCAACAGTTCATTTGATACCAGCACTTTTTCCCAGGGACTGTGAATGCCTGCAATCACTTTTTCTGCAATCTACTCTTTTTTCACAGTAGTTTTTGATTGCTGCTACCTCACCAACAGCACATATCTCTTCTGGCCTCTGTTTCAGAAAGCTGATTTCCATTCTCTTTCACCTCACCCTCTTAAAATATCAGAATCAATGATCCTACTCAGAGTAACAGTATCCTGCAAGACCTATATAAGTGTATAATATATGTATCCACACACCCACACATATATGCGTAACCCAAAAGAAAATCAAACAAGAAACAAAAGATGCCACTCAAATGAATCAATGCTATTTTTGTATCTGCCTTTTCCATAGAGAGATGATTATTTTTCTATTTGTGGAACCAAGGCAACTGTCTGCTTAACAGAAAAACTCTGTATATGAAGAGAGGAAACCATACAAATTGTCCTTGAACCTGGCCTGCAGCTGTGGCCAGCCAAGAAAAAATGTAGGGATGTTTCTAGATCTATCCAGTGGCCACCTATATACGTTCCACTGTTACTCCGATTGGAGGCAGCAGGATTCCCAAGCATGGTACGGCTTTCAGGCCAGCAGGAACAAGGATGCTTTCCCAGGATAGCATACTGACCACTGGTGGGTTCACAAAAACAAATTCTTTTCTCCAGCATCTGACCTAATCTTTACTTCTTTAGCTGAAGCAATTTAAAAAGCAAAGAAAACAAAGAAAGATTAGAAAAGAATGTACCCTGCCACCATTCATCTTACTCAGGAGCAGCTATTAGGCTTAACTAATAAGAAACGTCAGCTCCAAACATTAACTTCTGCATCTTCCAGCAAAAGCTTTCAACCACTGATAACATGGAAGCAGAGCACAGGTTACTGGTGAAGAATACTTCCCCAGTCAACTCCTTCTCACCTCGAGGCAGGTCTTGGACCAGTTCCAAGAGCAGGACCAGTTCCAAGAGCAGGACCAGTTTAGGGCTGCTCTTTTCTTATGCCACAGTCATGCATGAATAGGGACCAGATAGAAAGGCGGCATTGTATCAGCTTTGTTAGGGAGGCTGTAGCCTTTCCTTCCTCCTCCAAGTCATACTCCCAGCGCAGGCAGCTCGAGTAGGAACACCACGTTATGGATGGAGTATTTTTAAATTTCCAAAAATAATTCCAGTGAGGGGTGGGAAACTGTGTTTGAATCCCGACAGAGCAACAGACAGGCTGAAGCTGGATGGGGGACAAGTAGATCAGAGACAAAGCAGTCACGACAATACTATTGAAAATCAGAGGACCTAGACAAGGTAGAATATGTGCAGTCTGGGGGAGGAGGCTTTTTTTTTCCTTTCCTACACAGAGCTAAGAAAGAGAAGAAAATCACAAAGGAGTCTAGATAATCAGAGATTTCTATCTGCACCCAAAGCACACCGAACAAGTGCTAACTTTTTTGATGAAGTCCTCAAAGCCTGCTGATAAAGAGGCTTGAGGACAAAGAACGCTGCTGTTACATGAAAGGCATCAAGCCTATCAGAGGCACACCCAAGGCATTTCATATAAACATCCCAAAAGGCATCTACTCAAAATTTAGAGAGAACTTTGGAAAATTTTTGAAAAATATGTCTCACACTTGAGCAGATAAACTGCAGAGCTGAAGACCACACTGTAAAGAGCTGCTACACTTAGATCCCCATTGCTGTTGCAAAAGTTGATTCAGTAATGTTTGACAGCAACTTTACTTGAATTGCACGTTCTGGAGTTCATCCTCCCATTATATTTTCATTGAGCCAAAATTAAATTAAAACTGATCAAACAATAGCTGAGGATTACAGTCTATTTTAAGAGGATGTTCTTTCACTTCGAGCTAAAATGAAATATTGCCAGGAGCTGGCAGAAAAACAGCAAAGAAGGAACATGATTAAAAAGGAAAGCACTATTACAAAGACAAATGGCACTTTTTGCACCTTGGTGATTAAACATACTTACAGATATTATAAAAATAATGCACTGAGCTACCAAAATGGTGGTTTGGGGCAGGCATATGAGATTACAAAAAGGCATTGTGCCTGTTAAAGTGGGAAAGCCCTTCTCCTCTAGGCAAGGGAAATTAGAGAAAGGCTTTGTACCATGTACTGCTGCCAATCCATCAGGGTAGAGAGAGAAACCATCCCAAACAACAGCTCTCACCAAGGTGTCAGGGGCAACACATCTTCACCCTTCACTCCCCCTCTTAATTCTCACTGGCATGACCCATATGCCAAGTGTCCATCTGTGCTACACACATGCATCATCCCTAGCTTCCCCTGTACTGGGTGGGAGGAGAAAAAAAGCCAGAGCTGGTCCAAAGGGCTAGAAACCTCTCGCAGAGCAAAAAGCAACAATCAGAGGCAGCTTTTTTAATTTCCCTGCTTTTTTGAAGGGCTGTGAAAGTTAAAAAATGTGTTAAAAAGAATATAGGATTTTCCATTAATGCTTTTTAAAAGTTCATTAACACCTTGACTAACAATTCTGCTCACGGTATTTATTTTGGGTGACAAATCCTAACATCAACAAAGTATGATTTGACCTTGTCTTTTTTTCTGGTTTGTCACTACATTTAGACCTGAAAATCAGGGTCCCATTTGTGTCAGGCAATAGGCCTGGTTGAAAACCATAAAGCTAGGCTTTCAGGAGGCAATTTTGCTGAGTGAACCCAGAGTGTTTCTGACGGTGTGTGCAGGTGTGGCACTGCCAGCCTGCCCCTGAGGAGGACACCCAAGCAGGCAGTGACAACTCAACAACCAACTCAGACGAGTGGCAGAGAGAAGAGCCGTAAACTGCTGCACCACAACCCAGCACGGCTGTACTGAAGCCAACATCACATCACTTATTAAGATAAAGAAAACCTATTTAGCTGACGCTTGCATTGTGTGCCATTAAGCCAGACTCTGCCTTTGCCCATACTCGCCCAGTTGGCACGTATGTTAACACACAAAAGAGTACAGACAGGCACCCACACTGCAACAGGCTTTCCTGGGGTTTAAAAAGGAGCTGGGCCTGGCACCACCACCCCAGGTCCTGCTTTATTCCAACTGTAAATGGCTTTTGCAGCATGCCCAACTGGCACGTCCTTTAAAGTTGCGACAGGGGGTTGGATGGGGGGTGTTGGCTTTCATAAGTGAATTAATTGGTTCTGAAGAAGCTAAATTTGCAATTCTGAGAACCAGATTTGTGTTTAGCTGCAGCCTGGACAAGGGAAGTGGGAGGAAAGCAGCCTTTCCCACACCTTTTTGCAGCACCATTTGATGCCATCCAGAGGCACTAGGCCAGCCGGGGCAAATGCTGTTTCTGCCAACCCAGGTGGCAGCTCAGCACCAGCCATGATGATGCTTTTTGTCACATCTACAGCTGTCCTGGAGCAACCAGGCTGCTGTCACCAACTCTCTCGCCACCAGACATTTAACAGGTGCCTAATAAGAACCATCTTTGCTCATTACTGGTTTAAACCAGGAATTCAGAGGAGGAGGACAGACTGAATTACTACCTCCCTGAATTAGACTGCCTTCAACTAATACTGTTAACAGCTTATGTGAAATAATACAGGATAAATTGTGAACCTCAATTGGTTTCTGGGTAGACAGCTTTAAATGCTAATCATAGCTAATTACGTTACTTAACTTCATTTGCCTCAGCCAATGGGCAATGTGATAGGATGACTTCGGAAGACAGTGCTCTTGGAAGCTGTGGCTCTTATACTTTACATCGGGGCAATGTTAATCACCAGAAAATGCAATTACCTCATTATTGCTAAATCCATCTGTATGAAATAAAATTAACTCCAGCAATAGGAACACATGAAATATCCAACTTGAATAATTACAAGAACTGCTATTTAATCTCCTCTGAACAATGAAATCTTGGTTAGTAGGTAAGGCTCATTGCACAAGAGGAGCATCTTTATGGCCAAACTAATATTTATTATATTTATTAGAAGTCTACCACTCATCTCCACACCTCAGAGAAGTATCCAGGTGAACATTTGCTGTCATCGCCTCAAAATTTCAAAATGTCCTTGCCAAGAACAAACACCTGCACAGAACTCCTCTCTGCAGGAAGTTTACTCACACTCTGCCTTATCGCACAAAATATTTTTCACATCACTACACATCTGGAGAAGCTGAGGAAGAGACGTGAAATCTTTTCTCCCTAACTTGACAGAAAGGCTGAGTTCTCTCATGAGATCTTGGGCCCTATTCATCTTGCACGTTTCTTCTATGTAACACTGCTTGTTTTCTGCTGATCAACACAATGTTCAAAGCCTGAAGGCTAACTACTGTGTCACTGGCCAGCTGTACCTGTCATTTGCTTTCATCTCTTCTATGCTAGTGGGCCTGTCATTTGAACTACCACAGCGCAGTTGAAAAATCCACCACCACCCTGTATTGATACTGGTACGAAAATGCTTCTGGATGATGACTCTGTTGAAGTCGGGAATAGGAGTCATGCACAGATCACTGTCCAAAAAGTGTAATTTGAAAGCCTGAGGTGACTGGCCACTGAAATTCATGACTCAGTTTACATCTCTGGCAACTGCCGGTTCAAGAAAACTCATTTCCATTGCCACCTGGCACATTGGCTGTACCAGTTACAACAGCAAAACATGTTATTCACAGAGCAGAGGGGTTCAGTCCCTTCATCCTTTGCTAGGGTCATTGGCATCTCCCCAAGAGTGCCTACTTTATCTCCCCTCCCCATTTTTTTTCTTTAACATCAGCATTTGTTCACACTGCTCCCTTTTCCCAAATGTGGCATTTTTCACATAGAGGTTTTTCATTCAGGAGTCCTCTCATCTTCTCCTACACACCCTGCTGAGCCTGGGTCCAGCTGGGCTTGCTCATTCATTCGGTCTGTCCTGTATCCACAATATCACTCACCTTCACTGTAATCTCATACACCCACTACAGCCTCATGTCTGTTTAACAACTGCCCATGATGTGAAATGTTGAGGCCTCAAGCTCTGAAAATGAGATCAGCACCTGGGCCTTCCCATGCTAACAGGAGGATTTGTTTTGCTCTGTGTCCACAGGTTTAAGAAAGGGACTTATAAACACCCTGCCCTTTCTCCTAATGATGCAACTTCCCCATCCAAAGCCAGCGTCTAATTATGACTGTACATTACACGGAAGCCGGGAAAGGGAGTGCACATATCCAAGTAATTCAAGAAGGAGAAAAACGGTGCTGAAAACAAGACTGAAAACCCGTGCTGAAAGAAAGACTCAGTGAATCCAGAGATAGCAACACCCTCCACTGGCATAGCACAAAACTCTCGCCATTTGCCGCATGGCAGTGGGGCTTTGTCATAGCCTGCAAGTGATGGCCTGGCACTGACATTTCTATTCAAAGTGTATGCAGATATAATCCTATGGAAAGGAACACACATACACACATACGTGTGTGTATATGCATCCCTAGCTTCCCCTTTGGGCCATTTTAGGAGGGTATGGAATTTTCACAATGCATTCCCTGCAGAGAGAATCAGCAAAAACATTCAAGTGTTGTTACTTTGTGATACCTTACCAGCCAAGAAGATTGTGAAAAAAACTCTTTCTGATGATATGCCACCACGAGGCACTTTTAATTAAGAGCAAAAGAGTAAAATGTTCAGCCTGGATTTAAAAAATGCTCTTTTGCCTTGAATATGCAATCAATCAAAGCGGCACAATTACCTGCCCTGAATTAAAGCACTTGATGATTTGTACCTCAAATGCAGACAACTCCAGCAATACAATTATCCTTTTAATATTCAGAACTAGAGCAAAATGCTTCTGAACACTTAATAAATCTTCAGATGGAAAATTTAACATTCAGTAACATGTTATATTGGTTTTGCTCCCAGATGTATAAGTACCAATTTGTCTCTTCAAAAAGAAAGGCAAGACTGACAGCATTCCTTAATTGAGCCAGTAGCTTTGCCAAAACACTCCACACCACTTCTTAACACAGGGTGGGGGCAGAGGGGAGGAACCTGCTTCAAACAGAAACAGTTGTGCCAGGTAGACTTTGAAAGTACAGTCTGTACTGAAAAGGCCAGGGAGAAATTCCAAGGTCCTTGTGATCAGTTGAGGACAGAGCAAAGACTTAAAGATCTGGTGCTGTTTTGTTCACGCACAGAGATATTGGCCAGAGCATAGCAGGGCAACTTGGCTTGTTTTTCAGTGACATCATCTTAATAAGTTGCGCAAGAGAGTTCCATGCATTAAGCTAATATTAAGATATATGCTAATCGTTTAAAATGTGTATATAGCTTTTTTCTCCACTATTTCTTGTTGTTATAAATTATAAAATACAGTAGTAACTATTAGCAATAGTTGTAATTAGGGTAAAAAGATGCCTTCTTGCTTTCACCGAGGAGTTAACCAAATGCTCTTTCTCTGTCAACCAGAAATGAAAACATGATCATGCAGACTACTAATCAGTATTAATAAAGAGATTAACTGTACTTAAATCACTAAGCTCTATATAAATGTTAACTTCAGTTACATGCCAGGGCCGTACATCACTGTCACAAAAAACCCAGCCAGTTTGCAAGCTGCAGATTAGAAGATAATGAACCAAATATTATTGTGATCAGATACAGCCCTCATGCAGAACACAGCAATTTTAGATCAGAAATGGGGTTTTAACTGAGAGCGTTTAAGGAAGTTTTTTTTTTCAAATTTAATAGAATGATTTGGGTTGGAAATTACTTTAAAGATCATCTAGTTCCACTTCCCCTGCCGTGGGCAGGGACACCTTACACTACACCAGGTTGCTCAAAGTCCCACCGAACCTGGACTTGAACACTTCCAGGGATGGGGCATCCACAGCTGCTCTGGGCAACCTGCTTAATTTGTAAATTTAAATTGTAACATTTGATTGTAGCGGCATCAAAAGATGTCTATACTTCTACCAGCAAGATAGTGCTCCTGAAGGAGTAACAATCCCAGATGATGAGACATCGAAATGAATTCGTCACATTTTAAAATGTTCTTTAGAGTGAAATCTTACCAGGAAGGGCTTTGTTCACTGGGGAGCACTCCTCCATCATCATGTTCTGCCTCTAATGAGTGCACAAAAGTTCTCAAGTGGTGGCAGGGAGGCAAACCAAAAGGGAAAACAGCTTAACACACCTGTATGTCACTTTTGTACCTAACCATTTCTGAATAAAAGCCAAAACTTCATTTCAACAGCCGCTGGTTCTAGCAAGTGAGAAAGGGAGGAGGAATCTTGGCTGCAGATAAAAATTAATCAAGCCCATCTACAGGTGCCCAGGAGCAGAGTGCAGGATCTGCTTCATCCTGAAGGGATCAAACAAGATACTAGGTTACTTCGGCACAGCAGCAATGCTCTGACATGAAGTGCATCGTGGTGCTGCAGCTGAAGTTACTGGGGGGGGAAACTGGCTCAGCACTAGGATGTAAGTCAAACCAAGTAAGTTGTAAGGAGATGTACCAAATGCAAAGCATTTGACAAATATCCAGGTTGACAGCAAGGATAAGGGGAAAGGGAATCCCAGAGTATTTCAAGATCATTTTCCTTGGGTATGCAAAGTTCTAAATTTCCAACAATAACAGTATGATCAATATATCTTCCTTTAGATGGATAATAGGTTATGTGATACACATGGCACAGAGTCAAAGTTTCATGGGACAATTTTACCTCTCCTTTTACAAACCAAAATATGACTCTGAATGACAGCTTAGCTTTGTAATTAGTAATTTAGCTGAGCTGTAGAAAGAATATGATCTTACAGTGCTTAGATAGTGGCTTTAGAGCTGTGGCAAAGTCTTTTTAGACTAAGAATTTTTGATATGTTAAAATAATATTCAGCATGTAAAAAGCTAAATTGATAACCTTTGTAAAGGTATCATCTATTTAATAAGATATGTTGTAATACAGTGCTCTTGCACGCGTACTTACATAAAGTCCTTTCCAAATCTAATCCAGAATTACAACAATGTAATTGTAATCTTTAAATTAATGGATCCTCTGGAATAAATGAAAAGGTTGGCAAGTATAAATGTGGAAATAGTAGCTACCCAAGTGCTAAATAAATTTAAAAGAAAATCCCAAGCAAACAGGATATAAGAAGAAGGAAGCCAGAGCCAGGCCTAAACATGGGAGGGAAAAGGTGATTTCATTTCTGTGACCAGTGTTGGAATGCTGTGCCTCCTTCTGCTATGTATCCTAGAATCAGAGAATGATTTGGGTTGGAAAGGACCTTAAAGAACATCTACTTTCAAACTCCCTGCCATTGACAGGGACACCTTCCACTAGACCAGGCTGCTCAAAGCCTCATCCAGCCTGGCCTTGAACACTTCCAGGGATGCAGCATCTACAGCTTCTCTAGGCAACCTCTTCCAGTTCCTCACTGCCCTCACAGTCAAGAATTTCTTCCTATTATCTAATCCAAACTCGCCCTCTTTCAGTTTAAAGCCATTCCCTCTTGCCCTGTCACTCCACGCCCTTCCAAAAAGTCCCTCTTCAGCTCTCTTGGAGGCCCCTTTAGGTATTAGAAGGCTACTGAAAGGTCTCCCCAGAGCCTTCTCTTTTCCAGGCTAAACAACCTCGACTCTCTGAGACTGTCTTCACAGAAGAAATGATTTAGTCTTCTGATCATCTTTGTGGCCTTTTCTGGACTTGCTCCATCAGGTCCACATCCTCCTTATGCTGGGGGCCCCCAGAACTGGTCACAGTGCTCCAGATGTGTTCCCACAAGAGCAGAGGGGCAGAATCACTTCCCTCAACCTATAGGCCATGTTTCTCTTGATGAAGCCCAGGATACAGTTGTCTTCTCCAAAGACTCAGAAAATGCAGAAAAGGCTGTCTAATAAAAAGACAGTAAAAAAGACTACAGACCTTGGAAAACACCACATTGTGAAAGTGTAATTGCTTTACTATAAAAAAACCTGATTACAGTCTATAAGTGCTTTTATAAAGACAGACTCTTGCCTGGCAAAGTATTCTTTAATTAAGTTGAGAAAATGCAGAGGAAAGCCAAATAAATTGATACTAGCTGCTGTGGTGGGCTCCTGAGGAAGATGCTACATTTTCCGTCTGTGCTGTCTTCAAGCTAAAGCTGGGCGTTCTTCTGGAAGGTACACCTGACTCCAAATTAAATGTAGACAATCACAAAGATTGTAAAATTATATAAATAAAAATATTGTATAAAGAAAGCAAAATGTAATAATTTGTCATGAGTTTACACCTTATAGCCCTTCTGGGTTGAGCACCTCTTCATCCAAGAAGCAGAAAACACCGTCCAGTACTGACACTGACAACAGAGCAACCTCCTTGGCTCTCACATTTCTCATCAGCAAAAACATAGAGCAGCCAAGATCAAGTTAAATGAATCAATCAGGTTAAGAGAAACCAAACAAAAAATAGCAGCTTTGTAACTTTTCAAAGGCCTTTAAAATGAAAATCTCGCTTTTCAGTGGCTATAATACATCATCTGTAAGGGTTAAAAGAGAAAGGACAACAGTTCACAACACAAATTCCTTATAACAACGAGACCTATAGCATCTAAATCTTGTACAAATTCACAGATTCAAAATTTATTCAAATTACAGGTAGGCTTCACTTATTCTTTCATGGGTATATATTATCAAAACTAGTCATAGTATAGAAAATATTTCCATGCAACATTTTAAAAATACTAACACAAATTTCACCCTTAACATTTGCATACTCTTTTTTCAAGATTGTTAAAAATTTTTCCTTGCATAGCCTTCCTCTTACAATTTTTGACCTTTTTTTTTACACTGTGGCCATTATTAATAATTTCTATGGATAAGGAAGAAGCTGACAGTCTTAACCAGGTTTTAGGCAAGGTAGTTGCTGTTTTGCATCGAAGACATTACAGTCTTATACTGCTGGTATAATTGCCTTCACTACTGTCTGTTCTGCTCTCTACTATAATAGCTCTACACTTCATTGACCTTCCCTTATTTTCATAAACTGTACCAACCATTTACCTTTATTTGTTCGTCTATTGCTACATTAAAACAATTCAAGAAGATTAACTATCAAAGCTGCCTTTGCAGAAGCCATGCTATTCTGACCTCATCTTATCATGATTTTCCAACCGCTTGACAGCTGTATTTTTTTTTTTTTTCAGTTTAATCAGTTTGCCAGGTACTGAGACAGGGCATCCTGGTTTATAATACCCTGTATGGCCTTCACTGCCTCTAAAAAATACAAACGCCAGTGTGGTCTTTGCCAGTACTCCCATACGTGTTGTTTTATTCAGAAATGACATAATTTTACTAGTCAGCGGGAATATTCTCCAGGGTGTACTTTGCCGAATTTGGTGCAGAAGAGAGGCTGCTGCTGCGTTGTGTGTCCATAACAAACAGTGCATCAATAGCTGTGGCTATGGTGCAGAAAGACAGCACAAAGAAACCAAGGCTGGACCTGACAGAACACCCAAAACGGAGGCTAGAGCATTGGCAACAGAGCATAACTGCCTTGGGTGGGCAGCACTGCCAATTCCATTGTGCTGCCTGGCACCTGCCTGCCACTGACTGCGCTGTGCTGTACACAAGCCCACGGGTGTTAGCCGGGGTACCATTTTGGGATGCTGCTCTGTGTGATCCAGAGCGTTCAAGAAGTTGTTGCTCTCATGTTTCATAGTGCACTATTCTTTAAAACAGAGCAAGGAGTACAAGCCACACATAACTATGCAGGAGTCTTTGGACAGTGGTGCTGCCACAAAGGTCATGGAACCTTTAGCATCTTACAAAAATGTTCGTGGAAAACTCCTATACTGCTTGCCATTTTAGAAGCTTCTAAAAATAAGCCATATGCATTGCTGAGTTGGAGATCTACAGAAAGTAGAGCTGCCTGTCACTCACAAGTAAACCCATCAGACACCACATCATGGCATCTGCTCAGCACTGCCTGCAAAAGGCAATTTGGCCAATGTGTCTGAGCAAGAAATACTTGCAGAGTTTGTAAGGGCTTGTCAAGAAAGTTAAAGGCATCTTCCAAACAAACAAGCAAGTTACTAATCTTTTCAACATTAAAAAAAAAGGACAAGGACAGGTAAAGCATGGCAGGTTAAACTAAACATTTATCCAAAGCCATGTTCTTTTCTAGTTTGGTGAGAAAATAAAACATTACTCTGTAGCTGACCTGAAATATCTTTTTTTTTCCATTTGGGCAAGCTAACTCA
Source organism: Empidonax traillii (assembly GCF_003031625.1). NCBI lineage: Eukaryota > Metazoa > Chordata > Aves > Passeriformes > Tyrannidae > Empidonax > Empidonax traillii. The sequence continues at coordinate 347,040 of NW_020955834.1, read as the reverse complement.
CAAAAAAAGATATTATTCATAGAGTATTACTTTAAAAAAATTCTGTGTGTGATATCCTTGCCAAGTTTCAAGTCTCTAGTCCAGACTAGAATTACAAGACATTTTAATAACTTTAAAAATGATATTTTTTTCTAAATCTGTTCTAATATATAGCTGAATGTCCTTTGTAGAAGTAAAGCAAACAGGTATTCCTCTCCCAAGAACTACCTCTTATCCCCAGAATTAGATTCCACAGACAGAGGCAGTCAGATGGGAACACTTCAGCCCACATGGGCAAATGTTGCAGCCTAGTAGAGAAAACCAATGTAAAATAAATCTTAAAATTGAAAACATATCAATGACAATTGTCATGAACTGTGATATATAAAAAAACCCCACCAGTTCATATGATAGCAGCAGTTTAGTGGAGTGGTACTGAATTACATGAACCCACAATCTGCCCCAGTGAATTGAGCAACTGTAAGGGATTTATCAGTTGACATCCCTGTCACAACAGTATTTCTGCAGCCATTGGAGACTGGCATACTAGACAATCACCCAAAGATTTTTATAAGGGTATGGCAAAAATATTTCTGAAAGCAGCTATTCTTAAATGCATCAAGTTAATACCTCTTTTATTCCAAAAATCCCAAAGAATCTAAATCAACAGACAGGCATTATTCTTCCAGGGCACATTCACAGATGGAAATTATAAAGGCTACGCAAAGAAGAATGAAAAAATTAATACAGTTAACTTCTCATTTGCTTTATATTCATAGCTTTTAAAGATGGTCAAATTTATTCTTCCTACATTTGTTCTTTTATAAGACTCCAGGGGATAATGCTGACCTCTAAGATGTGTCATAGTAGGTTTGCTAACACTCTTCTTCATTAAGTGTGTGTAATGCCTGACTGATTTTAGCAATGTGATGTGTACATCTAGATGCACAATAGTTCAGCAAAATCAAATGATGAACAAATGCAAATGTACATGGTCAGGTGTCTATTATGTAAATGCATTTGTTAACTGGACTCCATAATTTGCTAATAGTATGCAGTCATTAATGATGCAATCACAGGGAAAAAAATACGCATACTAATGCATTAGATAACAGTCTGTAAAATAATTAGCTGCTTCATAGCATTTTAAACTAATGCACTCAAACTCCTTTAAAACCTTCCAAACAAAAAAAACCCCAAACCTGAATCTTCATGTTCCTAAGAATATATATTTGGCCACAGCTTTATTTAATTGAAGCAATAAATGATATATATTCATGCCATTAGAAAAATCTACCAAATATCTTCCTCACCAACCTCTTAAGATGACTGAAAAGTCTCATTTTGAAAAGTGTGATCTCTCAGACACATTTTTCACCCACCACTCTGGACCATTAGAAAGCTGCAAGTGTAAAGTGGTGCCAAAGAAGCTATAAAGACCTGGGAAGAACTGGTGATGTTCAGCTGGGCCGATTTGAGCCTACAATTTATACATCAAGTGTAAAGTATCTTTATCAGTAATGGAGTTAGAGGTTAAGCCTATAAGCCTGTTTAGATGCCTGCCTACCTTGGAAAACCCTCCTTCCTATATTGTCTGGTTGTAAGAGACCTAAAACCTCACCACACATCCACAACAAAGCAAGGCACAGAGCAGAGCAAGATCAGTCACTGATGTTAATTGTCCAAAAAAGGCACTAGTGAAAAGAGTGAAAAGGTCACTGGGGCATTAAACCCTCTCCCTGTGGCTCTTCTAATCAATCTAATGGAAATAAAATACACCATGAAGAAGTTCAGGAAGCACATTTTTCTCAAGGTGGCTCTTGGGAAGCTGATGTAATTTTATGTCTTTGCAATTACAGCATCTGTACCGCAGACTGATAAAAGTAACAACATCCCAGCGTGGAACTACAGTGAACCTTGTGATTTATGCTCTCATCTGGGTACCAGAAACTACGTAAGCATGTAGTTATTTCTCTGCATTGGAGAAACACACGTCAGGGGGCAAGAGAGGAGAAAACAAGGGGTCTTTGGGGCAGGAGTGCACACCCACCACCACAGCCCATCTCCTGCTAGGTGAGAAACAAGTTTCCTGATGGATTTGAGTAGTAGTAGCTGGAACATTATAAAAAAAAAAAAAAATCAGAATCTCAATCCTACACCTTGGATTTATGTTCCATGGCTAATGTGCACATCTCAAAAGACTGTACTTTGAAAACTTCCTTTGTCATTGCTTATATGAAAGTTACTATAACAACACAGTGTTCAAGAGATGGGTAAAGTTATTTATTCTCATAACTTGTTTTTAATACAAATGTTCTTCTTCTGTGCAGAGAACACATGGCTTGTTTTTGTAGAGCTCAAGCCAATTTCTTGTACATATTAAGGCAGGAATGCTTTCAGGTGGGCTATACGGGAAAAGATGACAGAAGTCTCATGATACTGCAGACTGTTTCAAATATTAGGTTTTAAAGCACAGGTGTACTCCAGGCACTCTTTTACTGTGTGCTGGGAAAGTACCAGTATTCATCAAAACACAGCAGGAGTCAGTTCTAAAGCCAGGTACCTGACATTTAATCTGCCAATAAAATGCTGCTGGCGCACAGTGTTTAGGGCAGCCAGGTTAGCCGATAAAGAGCCCTTTTCATCCTCTGCTGTCTGTAATTACTGAATTCCAGTCAGGAACAAGCAGCACAGAACCTGTCCTGCACACGCAGCAGTGCAAATAGTAAAGGGTAAATTTGGCAAAGAACACCTAGTTTAAGAGAAATCACCTACATCAGAAAAGCTATTAAAGAAAACAGTTTATTGCTAGAGATCAACAAGCATTATCACACCTACTTCAGTGCAACTCTTCAGGGCTGGTAATTCAAATCTTTAGCAAAGCAGTTGCTTAATAGCACCTTCTAGCACACATGGAAAAGGGAGTGAGAAGGCAGAAAACAACACACACACACACACATACACAGAGTCTGGCCATGCAGCAAACGTGGTGTATGAGGAGGCTTCTGGCTCTGCTTCCTGAGAAGACCATCACACACTTTCTCCTACATTTCTGCAGTATAAAAGGCTGGCTGCAGAAGTGAGCTTCATAGACCCAAAACAGAGAGCAAGAGACTCGAAAATGAAAGCACTGAATACACACAATAAAAAGGAAAAAAAAAAAGGAAAGATGCAACATTCAAGAACTTCAGTCAATCTTTTACAGACCTGGCCTCTAAACAGAAGATAGACAGAATTAGTCTTCTGCAACCAAGAGAAACTAAGTGTAGAACAAACATAAACATGTACCTAATTTTACTATTTTTGGACTACTGAATACAGGAGTTTTCAAGGACATACTGAAGTGATAACCCTCATCTTATCCAGTATCATTGTTCTTTGCAAGAGAGACCCAGAAATCTGCTTCTGAACTATGCAGTAACATGAGTCACTTGAGATTTTAACATGAGAGCTCAAGGGGCTCTGGAGAAACTAGTCTGAAGCATCACAGAGCAGGCATTGTCTTGCATAGCAGGCAGAAATTTATGGCATGGAAAAATGGAAACATGCCAGTAGTGAAAATCTAGTAAGCTAAAAGACCTAATTTATCAGCAAACTAACAACTGTCTTGTTGACTCTCTTGCAAATCCTTTTAACAGAACATAATGAAAACCTATCAGCCTATGCCCAAGAAAGGCACCCCCACCCACAAGGCTCACTAAGGCCTTCTTCTATATTCTTTCCTATCATCCTCAGGCAAGTTTGAATTCTTGGGTCAGTAGGGTCTTATTGGTTTGAGTCTTACAAGACGTGGACAAACAGCTGCAGTAGAAGTGCTGTGCAGACAGTATTACTCCCACTCCTGGTTAGTTTACTAATCAACCTTTTTTTAGTCTCTGAAATTTTAGTTTAAAAGCACCTAAATTCTCATTTAGTGAAAAGAGCCAGATGTATTGAGATCTTGGGATCCAATGCAGTTCGGCACTCTGCAAACAGCTGAAGAGCCTGCTGGCAGATTCCAGTGGTGATGGAGAGATGAACGTATAATCTACTATTTTTCATGGAAACATAAATCCTAGCCTCACCAATTTTATAATCAAGGAAGACTGGGGAGTGAGAGAGGGAGGAAGGTGACCCAAGAAGGAAGGTAGGCAAACAAACAAATGAACATTTTAAATATTATAGAGATTTACCCTCACATCACATAAAAATTCTTGCTTCAGTGCCCACATATCACTTTCATGAAAATTTGCCCTGACTTTTAGTTACCTTCCTGGGTAGTAACCTGAACCACGATCCCTGCATAGGTTTTCCATCAAAGCAACACACTGAAGTATTTTTTCCTCCAGCTGACAACATGAGTTGCAAAAACAGTAGCAAGACTCTGCATGTATCAGTTATTTGATTTCTGAGGAGCAAGCCATCCATCACACAACTGTTTGCCTGAAACACCACCCCCTCTACCACAAAGCTGCATAATCTATTTCTGTGACACCTCATGCTGAACAGTTTAGCACAGGCTCCAACGTAGCACCAGTTGTCTCTGCCAACTTCCATCACACTTGGCGTTTTATGGATGCTTCTCTGAAAGTAATCAGTCAAAAAAAAGTTGATTAATAGGTAAGGAATCTCAATACAGTAATCATGAGCAAAAAAGTTCAGGTTAAGTTGTACTTTGTGGCCTTCAGGAAGATGCACCTTCTCAAAAAGCAGTTATTTTATGTGCCTAGCCAGTGGGAGTCAGGAGCTTACAAGGCCATGTGCAGAACCTGCCACCAGCAGAGCAATGCTTTTACACAAATTAAAATTGATACAGCCTTAGAATGCAATATATGAAAAAATTTATGTGGTAATGTACGGGCCCTGAGAATGAGAAGGCAGAGCAAGAAATTTTTTGCCTGGAGGGGGCCAAAACTGGAAATGCTCTGCTGCTTAGAGAGAGAATGACAAATCTCACAACAAGGACGAGTGCCATCATTTGCTTTAGCACTGTACTGTTCTTAACATGAAAACTAATTCTGTATCAGGTTCACTAACAGTAAGAACACCTTGCAAAGACATTATTCAAGTCTTTTACACGTTTATTTACTTCTGGCTCAATCTACAGGAAACACCATTAATAAGATGATAAATTAAAATGAAAAAAACCTCAAAACTTAGGAAGAAGTGACATTACAGGTTGGATACCGATCCTATGCAACCTTAACAGTGGATGCTTACTCTTCTGAAGCATTTCACTATGGAAATTTAACATTTTCTTGATATAGGAAAGATTTTCATTGGACTTTCTTTTAATCCTTTAAGATAGTAACAGAAATACATACTGTATAAAAATAAGTGTTCTGAGAAAGTTTCAGCAGGATCAGAACCTCGATTTCTCCATTTGGGGTTTTTTTTTAATAACTACCACCACCACTTTCCCTGTTTCATAGGCAAAAAGAATATTTTATATGCAAGTAGTCAAGAGGACACTTCTAAGTTGTCATTGGAGTTCCTCCATCATGATTCATCAGTTTTAGCAGATAATCTCTATTTCCATCACGGCTTTCCTGCACATCCCAGCAGCTTGGCTGATTTTGTCAGGCATCTGACAGAGACTTCATTTATACACAATTTTATGTGATTTCTGACTGCGTACCAGTTTGAAGTTTGAAGGATGGAAGTGTCCTATAACTGAACAGGCAACAATTCCACCATCTATGTCCACTCAAATGAAAGTGTGAACTCAAAATTATCTCTTCTGGCGTAGCATGAGAATGGAAGTTTTGCACTGCAATAGATCAGTTGCTCATCTTTTTCTCTTTCAACTTCATCAGAATGACTGGAATAAAAATGCAAGGCAGACTTTCACTATTACTTTCAGTAGGCATTTACAAAGCAATTTCCATTAGGGGCTTCTAGTTATGTACTGGCAATTTCTAAAATAAATCCATTTCAGATTTAAAATTTCCATGGTCCATTTCTTCTCAGAGTTGTATGCCTTATTTGAAAATTTGGAGAGAGAAAATGTACAGTTAAGAGGGTGGAGGTTTTTTTAAGCCTTTAATACTTGCTGAACAAACTATAACTGTATTTTCAAACTATCAATCTTCTGACTTCTGAAGTTTAGCATATTGAGGCTTTCCCCTCAAGACCAAAGCTGTTAATCTTGCCAGACTCTTGTGTGACTGAATGAACAGGAAGCGTCCAGACATACCCCCCCTGTTACTATGCCCTGAGGCTTTCATTGCCTCCACACACCACTGTCAGCACCTGCTCTACAGCACAGGGTCATGGGTCCATCTTCTGGCCCCACCAGCGAAAAAAGCAAATGACTGCATCAAAGACCAGCAACAGCACAGGGTAGTTGAAATCGTCAAACCACCTGAAATGGTCTGGTTACTCCCCTAACTATTCATTTTTATCCCTAATATAAGTCAATTAAAAAGGACTGAGGTTGTATGCTATTTCTTTTCCCAATATTCTACTTATCAAATACAGTATTAACAACACTTGGGGGTTTAGGTTTTTTTACTGATTAGGAATTAAATAGAAAAGGAAGTGTTAAAAGACTCTCATTAGAAGTCAGAAGCTTCAGTAAAATTTTAAATAATTATTCCACTAGTGATATGAATTCAACCTTATTATGTATATTAAATATTTTTAATTTGGCTTTTCTCATTAATTATGCAGCTTAACATCATGCTACAATTCACACAATTTAAAAATACTGTAAATTGAGACATTAATACTGTTGCTGGACTCCAACTTCCTGGTGTTTAGTGATGTGCCTTTTGCCTCAGTGTTACATGCACAGTTTTATATCAGTAGTGCTTTAAGGCCGAGCAGGTCCAGCTCCAGCAGCTGTTTCTTGTAGAAACATCCTGATTCCTGATCACTGACTGACCCTGAGCCTTCATAAGCCTTTAGAGTGAATGGTTAGCCATCAGCACAAGAGGGCTTCAGCCTGGACTGTGTGAAAATTTAAGAAACTAAATTGAACTGTATGTCTTCTTGCACTGTCACTATTCTCAGAAAGGTAAACATACGAGATCAAGACCACAGTAACCTTGGTTTTGAGGAAAATCAAGAGCTGACACCAGCATTAACCATTTTGGTTAAGATTTCTTCCAATGAATGACAAAGCAAGCAGTGTTTTCACAAAAGTCCTTAACAGAGTCACGTGAGCTATGACATGCTTATTATTTCCAATATATTTATAAAATTGATTTAGGAATACAGTTAAGAACTAAACTTTTGCAAACATGCCACAGCAATAGTTTGCAATCAAAGAGTATATCAGGCATTATATGAGGGCCATATGAAGCAGATGCATCAACTGTAGAAGAACGGTATAGATAAAGTAAAGGAGAACACAGTAGCATTACAACAGCATGAAATTAAAATGGTTTATATTGAAAATATAGAATGTAAACTATTTTTCTGAGATTGCACAAGAAAAAAGAAGAAAGAAAAATCTATTTATTGCATCTAAGTGGCTAATGCAAAGAACAAAATCAAGCTTATTTCAGACAATGAATTTAATTTTTATTGTCATCTGAGTGCCCAGCCTACTGCAGATGTGTTGTTTTATTTCAAAGCTTGAAAATCTTTTCATGGAAGGCATTATTCTGGGAGGTATTGAAAAGCATCTGGAGGACAACACAGTCATGGGGCACAGCCAACACGGCTTCATGAGGGGAAAGTCCTTCTTGTCGAACTTGATTTCCTTCTACAAGAGGGTAACACACCTAGCTGATCTAGGAAAGCCAGCAGATGTAATCTTTTTGGACTTCAGCAAACCTTTTGATACTGTCAGAGAAGGATCTGGGCAAAATCAAGTCAAGTAAAATGGCTTGGAATTCTCATACACCCAGGTATATAGTTATTAGCTTTATAATAACGTTTGATTTCCTGCTACCTGCAAGCAATTTTGGAAATAAAACGTATCCCATTTTGAAGGGGGGTGGGGGGGGTGGGAAGGAACAGCCACCAAAATACAAAGAACAAAAGAAACATCATTAAAGTCGAAGAGTCCAGAAAAAAACCTTAGAATTTGCAATGCTGTCAATGAGATACTGTAAAAAGAGCAAGTCCTCCTCAGTATCCACAGAGACCCTAGAACAGCAGTCTGTATCCTGAGAACGAAGCGAGGAGAGTAATAGTAAGACCAAAAAGGTATAAAAGTTCAAGAAAAGTGTTCAGTATTTGATATTGGCGGTCTGGCAGGAAAAAGGAGCCTCACCACTGCTAAAAGGGCAGCAAACCCTTTGTGGAAAAAAGTCCTGTATATATAGGAGTCAAGACTCCTAGGAAAGCCATTGCTGCCAGCAGAACAAAACCAAAAGCCTTCTTGTTATTCCTTGAGGATTTGCAACAAACATGGACTTGCATTTGCTCACTTGTATTGTGAATCTTCGTTGAATACACAGATTGAATGTCTTCAGATTGTATGAGTGGCCATCATTTTAAGCCTAAGAATAAACAATCTGGGCTCTTTTCCAGTGGATTTAAATTATTTACGTTTTGTAAGAAGGAGATCCTCCTTCAGGAGAAATCAGTCTTGGCCACAATATCCCTGGGCAAACCTTCTTAGAGGAGTTCATGCCAAGCCAATCAACTTTACCCTCAGTGGTTCCAGGTAATTTACTAGAGAAAATTAGATTTTTCTGGAAACATATTCAATATTTTCACTGGCTAGAAATCATCCAGCATTGAGCAGAGGTTAATGAAAACTTAACTTTAAATTTCAACAGAACCTGTGGATAGCTATAAAAAGTGCAGCCATTCTCACGTGTGACTCCATCTCTTCTCTTCTCTCAAGGAAAGTTTCCTACGGTCTCAAGCAGATAAACCCATCCCCGTGAACAGGGACCAGAATCAAGTCACTGTGTTTAAAACAGGACTCTTCTTTCTTTTCACATGACAAAATGTATCAGCCTGACAGCCTTGCAGCCAGCCACACCACAGTGCTTCCTAACAAGCAGCCAGCCCTGCGAAGCTTTGCGTTCACGGCTGTTTGGTGCTATCAGCAGGGGTGGCAGCTGGAATCAAACTTCTGTGATTTAAATTGATACTTGCTTCTAAATTACAGTTTGCAGATCCATATATGATGTGACTCACTGAATAATTGCTAAGATATTATCAACATTAATGAAAACCAAGGAGGCACGCAGCCCTAGATCTAAGCGTTATGTGAGACCCAATTATCCTCTATGCAACAGGGGCAGGGGCATATAAGTACTTGTAAGCCTACCCTTCAACTATGCACCCTTCTTCACTATGCTGATAAAATTACCTGTTTATAAAGAGTCTGGAAACCTGCATGTTGCTTTAAGTCCCATTACTCAAAACAAATCTATTTTATTTTCAAAATCTGCTGTTATCTTTTTATTCTTTTCAGTATTGGGAAAGTACTTGACACTACAAGCTCTAAATAATTTTGAAAGACTGCTCAGAAGTGATGCTGCATCATACATTTCAGTGGCATTATTTGAACAATTTTACCAGTAGCACAGTGAAGTGCTTGAAAGCAAAGTACTTTCTCTTTTTTTAAGTTTATACTTGTCCTCCTTTTTGTTTCTGACAAAACTATAATCTGATCAACTGTTGCTTTAATTCTTTCACTGGTGTCTCCCCCTATAACTACTGACGCAAAAGTATGTTGCTAGTTTTCTGTACATGGAAAAGTTGGAGTAAGAACATCTTTATTAAAAAGGGAGACTATTTGTTCCTTCAGTGAAAGTAGGAAAAAAAAAATCCAACAACCTTCCACAAAAATTACAGATTGAGAACAACGCCAACATTAGTAACACTCCGAGAAAATTAGAGGAATGGTAGACCAAAATGCATGAAGGAAGCCTGAACATTAGAACTAAACAACAAAAAAGATATTTTCTTTTTGTTTGCCCACTACTTTATGGTATCTGTATCATTAAGAGTAATAATGCCTTATGATGGATTCCATGAATCTCGCACGCAAGTAAGACACTCCAATATACAGAAAGTAAAGAAACCATCTAATTTACTCTCAAGAAAATGGAAAGTGACTGTGAGCCTTGGGATTCTTTGGAGGAATTATATGCCATCCTCTTTTTTTGCCATCACAGTTATTGTATGAAAACATCTACATAAACTGCAATCATATTTCCAATAAACAGATAGAAGACAGACATCACTGGGTCGAAGAGTATAAATTAGGTTTACACAGTCTAAGTTGTAAAACTGAAAAGCCAAATGCTTAGCATCATGTCTCCCTAAAGTGACATTTAGTTCATCATTCCCATCTTCATTTGCTAGCTCCATATGCTGGCTCTCACTTCCCAGATTTCTCATGTTCACCACTTCATGAGTCTATAAGTGCAAACTAAAATCAATCTGAAGAAAAACCCTGAGTAGTTGCATTTACTGAACTACTTCAGCCCAAGTAAGAGACTAAGAGATGGCTTTGAAACTCAGGGACACAAAAGAAAGAGAGGAGAGCTGAGCTAGGTGGAACTGCATTTTGGGAGCACAGGTGAGTCTACCTAGTTACAACACAGTGACTCCTTCCAAGGTATGGGGTCACCCTCCCATCCTTGCACGTTATATGGTATGTGGGACAAACCTTGCTGTGCCAACTGCAAAGCTCCCACCTGGCAAAAATACTTCCAAATCTGATAGAACGGAGAAAATGATTTTACATTTTCTTAGCCCAGATTTGGTGATATTCAGAACGAAACAATGAAAACACAATAGAGAGGATATCTTAAAAGGTTGATTTGCCATGAGTGTATTTTGTTTTGGAAGCAAAAAGACACAAGGATGTCCCCAAAATTTTTGAGTTCAGCTATGAGGTGACCTTCTGAATTTCACTGATATTCAGTTTTATCCAGGTACCTGAAATGCCTTCAAAATTTTAAAGTGCACTCAGAAGGCAGAAAAGATTGTACCAACTTCAATAATTCCACCTTTTTTTGTTTTTCAGTTTCATCATAAACAAACAGGAAACTTCAGCTTTTACGTGGAATAGGAAAATCCTAACTACAATGAAGTCAAGTCTGAGATGTTGCAGCTGCTGTTCCACATCACATCCTACTTGAGTAAGGAAAGCCAATAAGCCTTTCTTGTAGCTGCATGAAAATAAGACTGTACCCTGGATGGTTAGGTTTGCCTAATGTAGGATTGCTGCCTACTGAAGGACTGTTAGAAGCAGAGTGACATTGCTATGACACAATACTTGCTTGTCACTTTTCATTTAAAGAAAGTGATTAGATAGAAATTTCATACACCACCAAGCTGCTCCAAAATTCATCACAATTTTACAAACTCTTCTTTTGCCTAATTCTAGCATGTTGAACTCTATTATTCATGAGCATCAATGTTCATTTTAAATATTTCACTAATTGGAATTCCAAGTAATCATCAAGGAAATTAAGTGTAGTTTTGATTTGTGGAAGTCACCAGTTTTCATTTTCATTTCAGCCCTTTGATCTAGTGACAAAACAGGCATCTTTCTGCAGGAAACTGAATAAAATAGAACAAATATTTGTTAAAAATTACAAAACTCCAAATCCTGTACCTTAGCATACTGCAATAAAATAAGGTGTTTTTAATGGCAAGAAAAAAAACAAAAACAAAAAGCACCACTAAACACACACACAGGCATAAAAACCCCTAAACAAAAAAGCCAACTCCATGTAAGAGAAGCAAACCTGGAGAAAAATGTTTTAGATCTGCACCATAAGATTAAAGATCTGCAATGAAGCTAACTGCCACAGCAATCACACGCAGCAAACTGATGTATCACTCCAGGCAAAGGAGGACAAGTACTGCTCTTTAAGCACATACAGCTGAACGTCAAAGGCCCGTATTTGAACGGCATCTGGTGGGCTTCTTTCTTCCTCTAGGATATATTATCAGGGGTGTTTCAGCATGGTATTCAGCCTCCCTTTTCACTACCCAGACCTATTAGAAAAGGGGAGACGACAACCAGTGCTGCTGTCACATTCAAAGGAGAGCAATCATAAACCGCCATGCTCCAGGTCAGCGTTTTTGCTTATGTGAAAGCTCACCAAATCTGTCTCAGTCTTAAGGGCAACTTTACACATAGGTTAAGCACAAAACTTTTCCCTCTAAATAAGACACCCCCAGAACAGTTTCTTGCCCACCTTTGCCTTCTTATTAGTTGCCTTTCCTTAAATTTCTCTTTACAAGTTGTGGTTCCTGCTGCAAGTGCAAATATATCCAATATAGGAATATACTTGGATGAGGGATGCTACAAAGTCCTAGGTGCCCTTTGCTACAGCATCTTGCTTGAGGTACTGCTGTAGGCAAACCCTAAAGATTCAGGAACTTGTTTAAACTGGTCTCCACTGCACAAAGTAACACTATGGCTCAGGTAATAATCAAACAGAAGTCAGTTCTACAGGGATCTAAAATGCTCATTCACAGTTTTGAAACTGTCCATGCAAACACAAGCGTAACAGGCACAGGGAGAAGGAACTGTCTCCTTTGAATGGTGGACTTGCAGGACTTGCACAGCTGCAAACCTGACCATCACAGTAGTACAAACCCAAAGCAGCAGCACACAGAGCAACCAGACCTGTCTGGGGTTGGGCCAGCAAACTAAACTAAACCTTCCTGCCCCCCCAAAACCTAAAGGGTGTGGTGGCACACTACTGCGACCTTGGCTGCTCTCCTTAAAACATAAGCAGCAGCCTCCAGGTGTCCAGAATGTGCTGGCAGCAGCATGGGCACCAGCCAAACCAGCCTGGGAGCAAGGACACCAGCCTGGACATCGGACAGGGTATGAGAGACCACTTTCCATCCTGCCTTTCACCACTAAACTCATCTTAGAAGTGAGAGCAAAGGGCATGCTGGATATTGAAAGCACAACCAAAAAGGTTCACCTAACAAGTTCTAAATATTTCTATTTCCAGCCTTTTTTTATTTTTTTTTAATCTGTCATGACAATACAATCATCCTTGAGAATCTTCAGCCTTATGAACTCCACAAATTATTTTTAACACTTATTATCTACAAAAGTAAAATGATTCCTTAATGTCTATTTGCATATCCTTTTAAAGTAATAAAAGCTTTCTTGACAGGTCTTCAATACACAATAAATGGAAAAGACAGAGTCAGATTTAGGTAGTAGATATTACTCTTTCCTAATGCATTTGGATCCTGTTTCTTAAGAAGAAAAGTCATGCCAAGAAAGGGACCTGAGGGGGAACAACAGGGAAACCCAAAACATACAAAAACACTACTGATGCTTTTCAGTTGTTGGAAAACCACAGGGGTAGCACAAGATCCAATTAGCTGCTTAAAGATCCCAGTTTTATTTCCCTGGGTTCTGAGAATATTTGGCTAAGTTTTCAAGGATTTTCCTACAGGAGGCAAATCTTTCATATGAATATTGGACTGCTTATATCCCCACTGAGCTTGCCAAACTAATACAGCAAGGCACTGCAAGGCTAAATATGCCCCGCATGGCTGAGCTGTATTTCTATTAGATACTTAAAAGAGAAAAACTAAGGGAATAAAATGAGAACACGTACTAACAATTCTACCAGGAGTCAGCAGATGGATTGGCTTCACAAGGTGGGACTAGTGTACAACAGTGACAAAGATGAAACATCTTGTTCTTCAGCCTTGAAAATACCTTTCAAGATGACATGACAGGAGCTGTAATGGTAACTTCTCTTTTATATATGTGTATATATGAACACAGAAAAAGCCAAAGGAACAACGCTTTATAGATGACCTGAAAACATTGCCAAATCTTGTGAAGGAAAGCAGTTTAAAAACAAAGCAAGGAATGGGGAACTAAGGATTAACTGAATCAGACAGCAGCATGGGAAAGACAAGGAAAAACAAAGTAAAAGTTGCTCCTGCTTCTTTCAGCCTTAAAAAAATGCGTTTTTTCTCAAGCCTTATATCTGTGTTTATTTCAATATTATGTGTTTTGTGTCAAAAACTATCTGGTTTTGATACATCAGGCCCACATACACGTGTCAAGTCACCAAACAGGGCTCAGTTTACTAAAACTGGATGCTAAATTAACGAGGCAGTAACAAAACAAGCGATTAAAAATTGCCCTCAGCAAATGGTGCTCCCCCAGCAGTTGCTGCACCTGTATCTCTGCACTCCCAGTGCCCAGGCTTGGCTTGGCAAGCAGCGCTATAAGCTAAGGTGGTGGCAGCAGACCCTGGCTAACCTTCTGCCTGCCCTTCCTTCACTCAAGTTGGCTTGTTCTCCTGACCTGACCCTACTGCTATATCTTCCTTTCCCTCCCAAACCAATATGATGTATATTAATGAGTAGTTAAAGGGGAAAAAAAGAAATATTCACTTCACCCTACTGTAAAAATGTCCACAGCAGCTTCACTTGAACAACTTTCCCCACACTAAGATGTCTGACAATAAAAGAAGGGCTATGCATGCTCATGGTCCTGTTACAGGCAGCTATACTCCACACCCTCTGGAGAGGTTTGGGCTACAAAGAAACAATTACTGCCTTTTGATCATGTTGAATGAACTCTCAGAATAATAAAGAAAAATTCCTGCTAGAAATATCAAATAAATTTCCTTATTATTTAAGGTGGGGGTAAATGTAGAACGTGTAGGAAACTGTTCCAAGCCCAGGAGGATATATGGGCTTCTGCTGTAGAGACAAAAAGTCAAAATTACAAAATAAAAAAAAAAAAAAAAGAAGACAAGAAGACAACTTCAAACACAAAAATCCAAATGAGAGGAGAGAGAGAAGGTCTTCCAAGGGTGATTCAGAGAAAAAAACTTAACTCGAGACATGATTTCACCTTCCATCCAGCCCAAGCGGAGGCTGCAGCTGAAAGGGGTGATTCCACTCCTTCCTCTCACCCTCCTCCCTCTGGGAGGGCACTCATGCAGCTGTGAAACAACTCAGACCCACCAGCTCACCCAGTTGAACCCTATGCACCAAGACAGGAAATAGGGTTTTTTTCTTGGGCAGCTGCTTGCTCTGAAACACAGATACATAGCTGCTAGATTTACAGTCTTTTACCTAATAAAATATTTTTCTGTGAAGAAGTTAACATTTTTATTAAGAAAATGTCAAAGAAAGATATTTAAGCAATTACTTAGTTTTGTTTTGAAATGGAAGACTAGAAAATGAATCTTCTCCCCCAGTTTAGGTTTCTATGAATCAGCAGATTCAGACAGAAAAAACTTTGGCTGGAAAATTCCTGACCAAATTTATTTCAATTGTGCAGCCACGCAGTTAACTGCTGCACTAACACTTTATCTGAACCAGAGGACCTGATTTGTTTCATAGTTTCTTCAGTCAAATGCTGAGAGGTTTGATAATTTATTAATTAGGCAAAACCCTACTGACATACGAGTAAGGATTAAGTGGTATTTCAGCATCCTTAGTTGTCAAGGTTACTGTTGTCTTTGCTGTCAGAACTGAAGAGCAGCTGAAGTACTCTCTTTATCCCCCAAACCCATCCAAAACAAATCTTGCCAAATAAATGAAATGCATCAGTGATCCATAGATAGGCACATGCTTCTCTGGTATAGAACCACCTCTTCAGTGCTCCTTGTCCCAGTATGAACAAATCTAATTTTAATCAAGTGCTGGTGCCACGAGGCAGCAGAACTTAGTCAAGCAATGAAGTGGAGAAAATTAGTTGTATTAACAACTAATGTACACATGAGTTTCACATAATGCTGAACAAACTAGAACTGAAAGGGCACTGGAGCAGAAACAACAATGTTGATGTCTGACCTGGCATATTCAAACAAAGAGAATTACTTTACTGATCCCCATACACTATTATTATTGCATTAAGCAAGCAAAGAAAAGCAAGCAAAAAAAATGGCATGAGGGAGAAAACCAGTGTCTCATATGACCTTTTTTGTGCAAAGCCTTGAAAACTTCTACTAAGGTCACACAATCAATATACAATTATTGACAGCAGAGTCTTAGCAGTTTTATGCTCTTTGGACTCTCACTGAATGAGACCACAGTCTAAGTTACCTTTTCCATCACTGGCTCTTTAGTACTTAAGATATGTATCTGAAAATATTTGCCTATATTTCAAAAATCCTAGATACTATCTACTACCTTATATATTGCCTTGGTTGAGATGCTCTGTCACAGTAGTACATAATACAGACATGGCAAGGCTCAGCAAGTCAGCTTGACAGCTAATGACATATAAGGAAAACGCAGGAGAGAAGCTCCTCTGCTGCCCCAGGAACGCCTGAAAGCAGAGCAGCAGCCTTCCCCATTCCCTAAACTCATCCTACATGAACACAGAGGAAAAGCTAGCCATCAGATAAGGCTGATGAGGCTCAGAGAATGCACAGAACTTGGCATCTTCTATGTACCACACATGCAGTACTCCAAACTTGAAGAAAAACAGAAATAGGATTTCAGCAATAAAAGCAACTAAGATAAATATGTCTGTTAAGTAGCTTTCTCCCAGCAGCTCTACATAACTTTTACATGTTGTTGTCTAAGCTAATTTTCTCCGTGATTATTGCTTAAAAATGTCCTAGTATCACTTACACTACTGTAATTAGGACTTCTTTTTTCAGGGTATCATTTCTGCTCCTTCAGACTCAGCCAGATCCACTTACATCCACTTAATTGCACGTAACTTGGCACTTCATTCATCAACTCTGAATCCAGCTCAGTAACTTGCCTACTTGTGCGTTTCAATTGTGCTTGGCCTTCAATTTTGTAGTGCAAGTAGCCACTTGTTCCTTGCTGTGGCTCACGTATCTCATTTCTTCTTAGACTACAACAGCTCCAGCAAAACAACGTTAAAAGGGTTGATTTCAAGCACTTCAGTCAATGAGTACCTTCTACAGAAGAGTGCTAAAATAACACCACTGGGCTAGAATAACACCACTGCCACATCAGGACTAATGCAAAAAGCTTACTGTTCATGAACGATAGAAATGTAATTAGTAGGAGTTCACAGCACTGCTTAAATCACTATTATTTAGAAGAGCCCTCTACACCTGCAGTTGGGCTTTTGACATGCTCTGAATTTGAGAATCGGTAGTAACCAAAGCAGCAGTGTCCCAGAGGAGTGTCACAAGCATCATGAAATCAGAGGGATTTCATTAGTTGATAACACACTAGGCCTTAGTGCTGCTAGATGTGGCAGCCAGCACGCTGTGTTTATGACCTGAAGCTTTGTAGCATGCTGGGAAGGGAGGAGGGGGCATGAGGACTTGCGCTCTCAAGGAGTGCTGCAATTTTCGTTCATAGTTCACAAGGCTGTTCAAGAAGTATTGCTACACTGCCAGGCATTACCAGTATGGGCTGGTACCACGATAGGTGTCAAATTCCTTCTGTGTCACCTGAGAAGAACACACATGCATCCCTGGAAGAGATATAAAGAACAGCAATACTGTACAGTTTCCCGGTTTTTCTGTTTATTGTGATGATAGCCACAGATGTTGACAATTTTTCCAACAGGAGTAATTAAAGGTGATAATTATAAAATCTTCAGAAAAGTTCCTGAGATAAAACCTGATGATAACCCACAAAGATCCTGCATCCAGAGTTAATGAAAGGTAGGAAAAACAGTCTCCAGGGTAAGCAAAAGCATATTTCAGAAATTAGTGATGTAGCCAGACTAATTCTAGCATTTCATTAAACACACACCTTTAGTAACCCAGACACAAATCATAACTTTAAGTTGCCATTAAAACTGAGGTAAATACTAGATTTCTTTAATGTCTTTTTGCAATTTCTCTGCTTCTGAATCTACATTGTCATATTCAAAATGTGCCCCATCTTTCCAATACAGCGCTGCTGAACTGCCAAGTACTCTGACATTGATTTTTTTTTTTTTTTTCCCAAATCTAGGATGGAATTTTGCAGGTCTCTACTTGGTATAAGGAATGTTACTTTGATTTTTATCTTAATGGTTCTATCTTTCTGGAACATCAGCCTAGTTCTCTTTAATAAACTGATCTGCTTACACTTTAAATCACAGTATAAATACATTAAAATAAACTCATAATTGAAAACGGAAATTTTGAGGGTTTAGTCCTTATAAAGCAGCATACAGAATGAAAACTTCCCTTCTCTGAGGAATATGAGTCTGGCAGTTCCAACACTATTTTGATTATTTTATTTCTTTTTTCTTCAGGAAGTTTTTTTTCTATTCTATTGAGACCTCGTACACACCTCCCAAAAAAGTCTTCCCTATAACCTTCAAAATTAGAAGAAAAGAAATTATGCTATTTTTTTGAGGTTTTTAACAACCTTTGATCCTATTGCTTATGCAATATTCACATTTTACTCTGGCGGGATGTACAGTGTAAGAAACATTTCTGTACTCCCCCTGCTTTCCCCAAAAAAAGAATTCTGTACATACAGCAGGACACTGGGACAGCACCCACTCTGTTTGCCATCTATATCAGATCATGAGGGAAAAAAAAGTTTAGGTTTAGAGCAATGAGCAAGAGATGCCTTTTTTTATTAGACCTTGCTGCTTGACTTTCCAAATGCCTTCTTAAGGATCTTGGAAAAAAGACAGTTATGTCCCAAAGAGATAATGGACCAAGGGAATGGGTGTCTGAGTGGAATAGGGAACATAAAACATCCAACATAAAATACTACTGAATCAGAGAGAGAAAGGAGTATGCTTACAGGATTATTTGTTTTTAAATCCTACTGGCTATCTCACTATTTCTAAATTTCCAAGCTACAATGACAGTATCTTTATTATCATATTATTATTGTTGTTGTTGTTGCTGTTGTTATGTAACCAAAAAAATTTATACAAAATCTCCAGTTATCATTGGATTCATAATAGCTCATCAAACATAGCAGTCCTTCTGCTCTGGTCCTTCCCATTCTGGTAGATGAGTGGGCACTGCAGAGGAACAATGCACCAGGAAGGCACAATGAGTCCTCCCAGGATTTCACTGACCACATACTAAAATCCCAGGATAGGGATTTTAGTTCTAGGGTTTAGTTTAGGATAGGGATGTAAAGTTCTACATTTCAAAAAACCTGGAGGCAAAGCTGGTTTTAATTAAACTGACACATTTTAGACATTTATGCAAGCATACATTAAAACAGTTAAGGGATTTCAAAAAGAGCCCTGTACTTCTTTACTTATGGTGGTAAATTTAATATGAATGATTTTCTTAGCACCTTGAAAGCTCAATCTGTTGATAGGAAAGTTGGTTCTCTGGGAAATAGTACGTGAAAGGGTAATTATATGACATCTCACCCAATACGACCTTGAGATTCAGAAGCCATGAATAAGTTTAACGCTGCCCTGTTCTGCATTTTTTAAAGTTCTTTCTCGTATGTCATATATGGAAAAACTGGCACCTGGACAAGCATCAAAGTCTCCCAAATTGGGGATTAGAGTGAGCTCATCCCATCATGGTAAGAACTAGTCTTTGTTCTCAGTGTGACATCTTGCATTAATAGGAGATCATTTTCTCACAATCACCACCATTCATCTGGAGTGCAACGGGGTCTGCATCGAACAACTCCTCATTGAATTGCAGAAAACAGGGAAATAACTGCCGAGTTTTCCCGGTTACGCTATTGATATTTAAGTGCCGTTCTCTGTGGGGACATAACAGCTTAACTCCAAAGGGGCTGTGACCTATTTCCATGATTACTGCTGCACTAATGAACAAATGGTTTCTAAAAGGATATAACCACATCACAAAAGTCTGGAGAAAGATGGACACTCCTCAAAAAAGGGTAGATTAGACAAAAGACACAACTCCAAAAAATTTGTTGCTTTAATTCTGTACTGAACAGCAAAATAGGTATTTGTGTACACATCCACAAACACTTTCTTATTGATCTTGTGTTTTAGCTCTAAACCCTCTTGGCTCTGAAGCTCTTCTAGCAGCATCTTAGGTTTGGAGGACATGAAAGGGTGAAGAGCTGAAAACACATATATTGTCCACATGCCCAGCTCTACCCTGGCTGTAGAGAGTAACAAATGAAGTCCATACTAACATAAAACATTTCCTTTGCACATGACTATGTCTTCAGTGCTGTGTCTGTTTCACTAATGAAAGCTTAAGTCATAGACAAAAATCTCATTTTCATGATTCTCGAGAATCTGCCTTTTCAACCTATTTGGCATCACGGGTGGGAGGACTCAAAGGTCAGCAAGATCATGGACATCTATGAATGAACTTAAAATAGCACTTGAGCTCATACAGGCTCCGAGACCCTTGTTTTACATGAAACAAGTATCCAACTTGCTTTCTTCATAAAAGCATGGTTACATGATGCAGTTCATCATCCTTAAGAAATCATGCTCAATCTCATTGCTGTGGGTTGCATTTGAACAGTACTAGGTGGGAATACAGTTCAGTCATCTATGTGAAAAGCCACTATCTCTCTTGAGAACACACATATGTAAAAACTATAAGATTACTGAAAAGTTTGCAAGTTTAACTTGAGGGAGCAAAGGCCTCTGTGCTTCTAACCATGGGCTGGGCTAAACTTGACAAAGAAGCCAATAGACAAGACACTGCTACATGAAAGATTTGCTCAAAACAATAGAAGTGGTTCCATCTCTTTATGTGACAGAGATCAGATCTGCTCAATAGGGTCCTTAATGATCATTTGCCAGGTGAATATCACAGAACTGCAACCAAGTCCGGCTATGTGCTCCCTAGGGAGGGGAATGCTTCACAACACACATGATTTTTAAGAGGCTCATTATATCAGTTTCTTTCCTTTCCCTATAACTGCCATGTAGCTTTCCAAAGCAATTTACATCCACAAAAAATTCAAGGACTAGATACTGTCCTAAAATATGGAAAAAAAAAAAATTTCACCTCTCTGATTTCAGCCCTGCAGAAGTTGTGTCTTACCTAAGATTTGCATCTGTGCACACTCTATAGTTGTTCCTGGATAAGACAGGCTCCTTCACAGGGTTATTAATCTTATTTGTCTTGCACAGCTGTATCCACCACTGGAGAGGAAGATTCTGGTTCCCCATGGATCTCACAGACTATCTGGTCAAGTCAATCTGGCACTTCAAAAGCCTTTCACAGGGAAAACACTACTGGAACTGCTATGTTCCCCAAGATGCTGTGATTCTGTTGAATCAGTGCTTTCCAAAGAAAAAGTAGTTTGTGAAAACATAAAATCAGCCCCCCTCACTTAGGCCTTTCTTGCCAAGGAACTAAATCAGCAAACCTGATTTTTCAAGTAAAACAATTTTAAAAGGGTATTAGCAGTTCAGAGATGATTCCCTCTAGCCACACATTTCAACCATAAGCCTGCATCCATTGCTGATATTTTCTGATCCCAAACAAAGAAACCTTGCTCAAAAAGCAGCAGCAACCTCTTTGCAAAGTGGTCTGCAACAATTCCCAATCTGTGAATTAATACATTTATAAGTTATTCTGCACTGCTGACCTAAATGCTCTTTGGGTCATTTACTTGCTAGGAAGTTGGAGAATTTGGAATCAAGTCCTTAGCAACTTTCTCTTGATGGTAATGGATTAGTTTCAAAGAAAACCAAAGAATATGCAACTTCTGTGGTAATCAGTGGATATCTGCATGGATATCCCATGTAGATGGTAAGCCCTAGAACAGGTTGTCCAAAGAGGCTGCGAATTCTTCATTCTTGCAGACCTTTTGATCTGAACTGCACCAAGCCATGAGCCACCTGTTACAGTGGCTTTGAAGGTGGTCTGCCTTTGAGCAGGAGACTGGACTAGAGACTGTCAGAGGTCTCTTTCAACACAGTATTTCAATGATCCTTTAGGGTCTTCCAAAATGGAGTTGTATTTTTTGATACACATTCTCCAAACTGAGTTTGTCACTGGTGGATGAAGTGGCCAGTGTTAAGTATATAAATACTTGGTTAAGTTAACTGCCTCGCCTTCGCCTCTATTTACATTTAAAATCTTTCACTGCAGCGGGGGGTGGGGAGGGGGGTGAGATTGTATATAAATAGACCTTTCAATATATGAGAATTGGAAGCACTGAATTTTGTGTTTAACCCACAGAACTTCTCAAAATATGCAACAAAATTTGTTTCTTTGAGCTTTTCTGTTTAACTTTTAACTCAAGAATAGAGAGTTTGAATAAGTAAATATACATCTCCATCACTACTGAAGTGCAGCACACAAACATAAACTGAACACATAGATAATATGTTTAAAATCCTACAATAACAATTCTCCCCTTGCATACCCAATTTAACAGTCTAGTGCAACTAAGGATGAAACAAACAACATAGCAAGAAGAAAATAATTTCCACCTGTACCTTGCTTGTTAGCTGAACAGAATGTGGGGTTTTGCCCTCAGTGGAGGCAAACTTCTGAAGCTGCCTGAAGAAAAAGAGAAATCCTTGCAAACCCAGCATGATAAATAAGTCACTTAGCTTTCTTTGCATGAATGGATTCATTATGTGCAGATGTTCAGTGTACTTCTAAAAGTTTTTATGGAAGAAAAACTCACATCATTATTGTGTTATCTGACCAGAAATGAAGCATGGACTAATGTAATCAAGAGAATAAAGAAATAAATTAAAAGTTTCCTGTGTTTTTGACTTAGAACCTCAGGAGAATCTAAAAGATGCATGTAAAATGAGTAAAACCTGGAGATGCTAGATGACTCCCGTGATTTATTCTCATCAGAAAATCAGAAATTGAATTTTTCATCACACAGCTGTCTAATGTCCCTTAATCTGCTTTGACAAGTTTACTACAACATCCAGAAATCTCTTCAAACTGTACTCTAATAGATCTTCTCCACGACAAAGAAAAAAAAAAACAAGCACAAACTATTTCATTACAGCAAGCAAGGAAACTAAGCATCCATGACAATTTTCTAATTTCATTTATGTCTTGGATTAAAAAGTGACTCATGCGAGTACTTACACTGGCAACTAGAGGAAAAAGGCTAATTATAAATTGTATCTCAATACTTTTGTCAAGTTAGATGACAAAGAGCTCCTTATTTTCAAATCTGATGGTAACAGAGTACAAAAATCATCTTTCAGATACTGCTGACATCCATGTGAGTTAGAAAAAAACAGTAACTCAGAGGCATCCCCATTTAGTAATAAGGAATCAGACCACCATCACTACCATAAGTTTTTTAATTTCTTCAACAAGCAACATGGTCTAAATAGAAAGACATTATCTTGGGCCAAAAATACCTCAAATGCTGCAGAAGTGGTGCTAGGGCAAGGTAGCTGATGAACAAAGTGCTTTACAGTCTAAAAGGGTAGTTAATCAGTAAGATTTTTGTTAGAAAGTCATAACTCAGGGAACGCAGCAGCACATTCTCCCCACTGTCACGGCACAGTAGGGGCCACGGTCTCCACCGCAGCCAGGAAGAGTGGGCTACCTCTTCAAACTTTCTCCGATTAGTCTATGATATTAATCCTGTTAAAATACACCATTTCTGAGGGAGAGCACGTAGGAAATACTATTTCTGCTAACAATCAGACTGAACCTGGCAAAACTGAAAGCTCCAATCAATAAAGGGCATATACAAAGTAATTTATTTTTTTTTTAACATTAGTAATAGTATAATGCCATGTTATCACAACAGTACAGAGTTAGTGTATGTGCATCCTACATCTGATGTTTAGGTGCCTCAGCAAAAGATAAAGAACGTAAATAGAGAAATGCTCCATTACAGATGTCCAAACCTGAAATCCTCAGAGTCTGCAGTAGGGCATTTTGGCTTGCAAGTTCTTCTATTTTGTTGCTTATTTTGGCATGTGATTCACTGTAGGACTCTCTATAGAGTAACAAAATGCAGGTGTGGCGATACTGCAGAACAGGGAAAGGGAAGGTGCTAAGGAGACATCCTTCAACTATAGCATAGGGCAAAGGACCAGCAAATTCATGCCCAAATCCATGCGAACTGTACACGGTGAATTAGCCCTACCTACTCTCTGGCCGTCCTGGTGCTGTACAAGATTTGCAGTACATGTTCACTCTAATGATTACCTTCAACTTACATATAACAGGGACACTGCCTATCCACCCAAATACTCCAGCTAACCCACGCTCAATCTAGGAAAGCACCAAAACAGTAGTTCTACTGAAGGCAGTAGATCCAGTAACATTGCTTAAAATTGAGATGATGCTTAAAAGGCTTTTGGATTCCTTCCTATTAGAGCTTCCTATCATCAGCCAAAAAACCCTCCAAAACCTCAAACAACTGCTAAATCAAAGCAGCTAATGTGAACAGGATTCTACTACACAGTGTTTTGTTTCCAGAACACAAGTCATGGTTGAAAAAGATACTAATTATGGCACTAGTGCAGCTGTATTAATTACAGCTGCATTAATTAGCTCAAATTTCTCTAATTTAACTAGGTTGGCACTTAAAAGTGCTTGTTCAATTACAATACATTTCAGACCTCTGTCCATCTTTTCACAACAAGTTGTTGAACTTTTACATTAGTGCTGTGGGGCTTACAAAGGTACCCATTCAAAGGAGGTGATGTTTCATAAATGTTGTATCTTTAGCTGCCCATGTGTTATCAAGGGAGCCAATAAAACTGGCTAGCAGGCAAAGTTCAACCTGTTCCATCTGTTATCAGCCCTCAGATCTCAGGATTTTGTCTCTCCTTTTGTGTCTGTCCTGAAAAGTGTCAGTCTACAACATACTGAATTGCTAAAAAATCATTTAAACTCAAACTAATAATTTAAAAAACAACCAAAATGCCCAGAATTTCCCTTTACAGACAACATAAAACAGGGTAGGAGAAAGAAAACCACCTCCAGGTCAAGATTTCTCAAATACTGAGAATCTGACGAGTTTTTAACTAGCCAATGCTCTTATTAAAAAAACTCAAAACTGCAACAATGGAGACATTTCCTATGCAAGGATGAGGTAAAGTGGGCAGGAACCAGTCCTCAGCACTTAGCTCTTCAGGTGCAGTCAGGATCTTTTTGAGATTCCAATCCGTTTGTGCCGCAGACAGTACATTCTTGCCAGCCCAGACACTTTCATCCTAAGTTCAACAGTTTAGAGGTATTTAAAGACTAACAAGTCTGCCCCATACATAAGGAAAAAAAACCTGAAAAATAATCAATAGGAGAAGCTTTTGCCTTCAATATTGTCATTCCACTGAGAGTATAAGACAGATAAAACGTCATATTGAACTTTTACCTCAGTGTTACTGTTGGGACACCACAGCCCATGATCAAACAGACTGTGCAAGAAATGGAAGGAGTTGAGGAGAAAGACCACAGTAGGAGGAAATAGTGAGAATGTGAGGCTGCTCTATAGCGATACAGCGAATCTTTACACTGGAGCTGGGATGCCAAGTAATAGCATGACTTTGATAGATGATTCCAGTTCTAAGTTCACAAGGAGCTAACAGCTCTTTGTAGCATCTTGAGACTTTAGTACATACTTGAAGCATTTAATGTCTAGTAACACTCTATATTAATAAGAAACTGCAGATAATATGATCATAAGTATAATTAAAATTTTAAAACCTCTGAATACCTAAACAGACATGAATCACAACATATGCAATCATACTATTTCATTAGAACCAGTGTTTTACATAGGTATATATTCTCAGATGATCTTTTAGTTAGACTACAATGACCCAAAAAGACAGAAAACTGAAGATGCTTTTCCATATCCATAACCTAATCTACCCAGATTTTTGCAGGTTGTGATGACTAATTAAATAATCGTCACTGTCTACAAGAACATATGTTAACAGAAACTGTGCATGAGCATATACATGTATGTGTCCATGTATGATACCCAAATTCATTTAACAGGTCTCTACTAAAAACATGTCTATACAACAAAAGAAAATTAAGTAAAAATAAAAACTCAGGCTTGACTAAAAAGGTAGTGAAGAGGCTAAGGCTGTGAAAATAAAATGAGAACAGAAAATTATTTAAACTCCAAGTAAATAAATCCTCAGGTCAGGAAAAACTCACTGATAAAATATTGTTACTGATTAACATCAGACAAACTTAACTAAATGAATCACATAAATATAGAAAAAGTATGCTATCTGAAGATACCCACTGGCCTGAGAGGAAATAGAGGTTGTGGTGAAGTTTGAGACATTTATTGCCTGCATGTGGCACACAGCCTACACACACATTGATTAACCTCCTATACAAAATCCAAAATGCATTTCCTGCATGTCAGACAAAACACAGATCACAGGACACTCAGAACAGTGTTAGGGATTCAGACAATCATTTACATGCATCTCAACAGGCATTAGGTACCCTACTTCCCTACATTATAAACCACTTACAACAATATACATTAATCAGTGGACAACTTAATGACATAGACATCTGTCTACTGTAGCCCTGATTGTCAGCATTAACTACAGCACTTAATATACTACAGATGATATGGTGTCTGAGCCACCAAGAGCAGCTGTTAACTACTGACATGGCAATGAAGCAGTAGATATGGATATACCACCTGCTGGCCTGCTCCATCTTAAATGCAGGTAAAACTGTCATTACCCCCTGAACAGTGACCCAGAGAGAATATTCATCTATGCTGTCTGATAGCTTAGCACTGTTTTAGATTTGAGTTGAATTACACTTAAGATAACACTCCCTATGCCACTAGATATATACAAAAACTAATCTTAGTTTATACTATTGTAACCCACATAAATTACATGATCAGGGTACTGCTACCAAAATCCACTTGTAGCATCTTCTGAATTGGCACCACAAGCCACTTGCTTTTTCCACACTATAAATTACAATCAAATACCCAAGAAGCCTTCAGGTCACTGTAGCTTATCCAAAACCACAGAACACTTCAACTATTATAACACTCTTTCTCTAATGAAGCCTAAATGTAGTGCACTCATTACTTAAAGCAGTAATGGGGCAAAATTTAATTGGCAGGAATCAGTTCAGGGATAACAAAGTCTGTGTGTACAAAGAAGTATGATTAATGTTTGTCGATCACAATACAAATTAGAGGACCACAGTTCCAGGAGTAAAAACAACCCACATTACCTGTTTGTAAAGCACAGCTGGCTAGGTAATTTATTTTCTATGATCAAAACAATACACTGACTTTTAGCTTTGTTATAATGATTCAGTTTCCCTCATTCAATATTCTGAACTGCCTAGAGCTAATTCTGCATATTAGTTCAGTGGCAACCTTCTCTTTCCTTACTCTTACCTTGTGTTGCTGTTTCTCCTGGAGTCTTGACATTGAAGGCTGTGACATCAAGGGTCAACATGAAACCTTTAGCTCCACAGCACTTGGTTTGTCTCTGGCTATCTTTCTCTTTCCCAGATGAATAGCAATCTCAACTTCTTACTCAAACTGAAATTTCAGCCCCAAAGTGAAAAAAAAGCATAAGGGAGGCTTCAAAATCCCTAGCTGGGAATAAAGAACAACTTAGTGTTAAACTTCACCTTTATTCCTCGATGAAAGAAGTGCTTAAATGGTATTTATGGTGGTGACATTTTGTGTATCACAAATGAACAAATCTTTGCAGAACAAACACTGAGATTCAAGTGCAGTGTGGAGCAGTACCAGGAGAAGGGGTAGTTTCACCTGGTGGCACTATCCAGGGGTGTGAATTTCCAATACACCTAAGTTACATGCATAGGCCTACAGAAATTAAACCCTGAAGCAGAGAGTGAGAACTGCTGCTCGTGAGTGGTCTCCAGCTGATCAAAACCACCCCAGTAGAAAAAGAGCAAATGCAAGAGAAAAGATGAGGCTGGCTCCAGTGAGTAAAGGCATGAGGTCAGTTTCCTGTGGGTAAGGAGGTACTGCTTAAGGAGGTTTTGAGAAGCCAAAAAGAGGTGTCTCGGGTAACTAGGGGGCCTGAGTAAAGATCACAGCACTTGGATTCTTACTGTAAAAAAAAAAAAAAAATTCTGATCAATTGGTGTTTAATTGCAACAAAAGATCAGTAAGGTTTTCCTTCTCATATCCAGCTCTTGTAGACTAGCTGTGGACTAGCTAGATGAATTTATTTATTCATCTGTGTCACTGTCAGTTGTTGATTAATACCAAAATAAAAGAAATTAATATTAGCACATGTTCTCTCTCCCCTACAGAGACGATAAGAACGCAGCCCACTCCCACTTCCTCAGAAACCCAGCAGCCACAGGACACAATTACGGGTCAGTACAATGGAGCGTGCAAAAACTGTTTATAATCCTGTCACTGGTGAGACTCCAGAGAAATTTAATCTCAGACAGTCTGAAGAACAGATAACCAGAGACAGTCAACTAACCATTTCCTAACAGCATCACTGAAGTTAGTGCATTGCATCCCAAACATTTATTACCAGGGCAGAAAAGAAAAAACACCTAACAGATTTGGAATTATTTTTCTTTAACTTCTGTAAATAGCACTAGTTGAATGAAAATAGAAGAAAAGTTTTAAAGGATAGTGTTCTCCTTTTTTTGTTTTCAGTATAAATGCCAGCAATTCATTAAAGAACATGTGCAGGGAACCAGTGCCAAAGCATTTCCTACAATGGGAGTAAGTGAACAGGAGCTAAGGTCTGGTAATTATTTAGGACAAGGAACCCTTTCACCTTTACATTTTATAGTCCATTTTATGACTGTGGCATTACATGGGATACTGCTAAAAGGAAAAAAGAAGTGGTTATAACTACTGCATTAACCCAAGTTATGTACACAATACTTAAGCTCTTATTTTCTAATTCTCTAGTGACTAAACTTCTCCTATTCTGAATTCCCACCAGGGTGTTTGCATGGAGCTTTATACAGAAAAATCAAGCCACTACATACTGTACAGACTTGCAAGCAATACTAAGAGATCACTTTATTTGTAACAGCAGTAAAAAGCCTTAGTACTTTACAACTTGCTTGGCAATTTAGTAGAGTATCTGATCAAAATAATTATTTTGAAATACTGTAATTTTTCTGAAATTAATCCCCGCATAATTAATTAATACCCAAAACTCTAACTGTGCTTTCATTACAGGGTAAAGACTCTACAAAGAGTGTTTTTTCTGAAATAACTGTAGCAGAATATTAACTGTGAAATAATTATTTCAGTACATTTCTGATCACTGCAGAAAAAAGCTGGGTCTTCAATGACTTGTCCTGTCTGGGAAAGATTTTTTTTTTTTTTGCCCTCAACATTTAGTTTTTCAGCAATTAAAGTTTTTAAATGAAGCGTAGCTTCAGCTGAAAGAATGGAGAGGGGACACAGGGTGCCAAAACTTTATAGCGATGGAAGTGCTGCCCTGCAGCACAAGCGGCATCAAAACCTCCTTCCCACAGTGATTGGACAAAACTCTCCTAAAGAGAGTACTACGAGCCCCTTCTGTTGGGTGAAAGCATCTCAGATTTTTAACCTTTTCCTTTATGCCTCCATGTCTCAACATCAGATTCTACGTTATATCAGGCAAGACAAGCCAGGTCACGCTGCCACACCAAGCCAGTTCACTACACGCAAGGTACTAGTAATTTTTTTTTTCTTTAAGATTTTACTGTTTAATTTAGCTATACCATTTACTGTGGTATAGGTAACTTTGAAACATGTCTGTTTTTAAAGATCTCAGTATCATCAAGGAAGGCAAAAAATCCTGAAGACAGGATTCTTCTCTGAAAGCACCTAACAAAGCAAGGAACTCCTCAGATAGGTCAGAGATGAAATATATGGTACTCTCCTGGTCCAGATCTTACTGGGAGGCTTTTTTTGTCATCAACACTCCAGAGACTTCCCTCAACTGTCATAGGAGCATCACCACAGAACATACTAGTGACACTTGATTAAATATATGCTTAAATAAGACCCTCAAAAAAGTTAGTCCTAAAGAGTGTAACACTACAACTGACGAGACAAAATAAACCATAAATAGCTGAAATGCATCACTGAAAAACTATGAGTATCAAAGAAATAAATATCAGAAGCGACAATGCTTTGATGGGTCAGACATAGTTTTCAACCTCATTTCAGTAGATGACATGAAGTTTATCATCCAGGCTGCTGTTTCACACTCCACTGGATGTCTGACAATTTCTGGGTTGAAAATTGTACACATGAGAAACACAGAACTGTAGCACCGCTGTTATTAAAAATTATTTTTATTATTGAAGGCATAATGATTTTCATGCATGAAAATTTTACTTTGCATGTCCCACATTTTGGAGGTTTGTTAGAGATAGCCAAGCCCAAATCAGGAGCTAGGAGACACAGTTACTAAAAGAATGAAAGGTGACTCCAAGGATCCAGGCTCTGTGATGCACATTACAAGAGCAGCTCAGATTAAAGTGATCTAGTTTAAGATGTTCCTGCTCATTGCAGGGGGTTTGGTGTAGATAGTCCCTTTAAAGGTCCCTTCTGACCCAAACTATTCCATGAAAATGAAAAGTCGTATATAGTTAGTTTTTTTATTTAGCTAGGGATTAAATACACTAATTTACAACTGTCCAAAACTTTATGACCCACACAAATGAACATATCCTGAATTAAGATGTCAAAACTCAGATAAAAAATCTCTTTGAGATATAAGAGAGCTATTAACTTTGGGAAGTTATCTTTTCTTGTCCCTTGCAGGTAGTAATACTTCTAGGAAAACTAAAATACATGCTTAAATATTGTTTCCCTGCAAGAACATGACCTTTGAATACAGAGTGAAATTTCCAAAGTCAGAAAAGGCCTAATGCTCAGCAAAAGTCAGCTGGGACTCAGTGCCACATTGTCATTTATGTTCTATTCTAAAGAAAGAGCTTAATTATAGGTCATTATGGAGCATTCTCAACATTCAAACTTACTTCAATGAGGGTAGGAGGAGAACAGCCTGGTCAGGCTTTTTAGTTACTATTGCCATCCCACCCAAAGAAAAATAAATAGCAGAAATGTTGTGTACAATGCAAACTAATTACTTCTATGGGAAAATTAAATACTGTGGTCCCAATCAGTAACAATGGTAAACTGATCAGAGGGGACTCTGCCCTCCCCAAACCGACTGAGCACATGAACACTAAATTAAATTCTAGCGGCTGCAACATGCAAGCAACTTCCCATTCACTAGAAATCGTGCTATAGTGTCTGCAGTAAAGTACTGCTGTGAGAGTACCAAAGTCCTACATTCATGGTAAAAAACATATTAGTGAACTTGGTTTTCAACACTCATTGCCTCTTCCTGCAAGCAAGCAAGCAAGCAAAAGTGGTCAACATCAGACCTTTGTCACTCTCTTTTCTTTTTCCTGACATGCTATGAGCAAACCACAAAGCCTGAGTTCTTGCACTAACACAGAGCTGGCAGCACCAGCTCTTAACTCCAGTCAATAGGCAGTCAGGCCGCTCTAAAGTCCCCGCACCAACCAATTTGAGATGCATGAGCTCCTGGCAGCAAAATAATTATTTCCTCAGAGGTTCTTATTGTCTCCAGCACGCCATGAATTCTGTTCAAGTTCAATGTCAATTTATCACTCTACATTACTAGCAGCAGCTGACATCACGGGTGCAATTGTTAAAGAAAAGGGAAATTATTTCTGCCCTCATACATTTAGACTCCCTTCCCCCCAATAAGTGCAGTGAAGGGAGAAAGCTTTGAGCAATCTGAAATCACAGAATGACTCCTATAAAAGCTTTGCACTTGTCCAGCCAACTCTTCTATATATCACCACTGAATAATATCAGGTACTAGAGAGACCTGAAGGAATAGAGAGGGAAAGTATGACCTGCAGAAAGTTACTATTTTTAGAGTACAATTTATTTTTTCCCCCTCTAACATGCAGCACATTCTT
Source organism: Empidonax traillii (assembly GCF_003031625.1). Taxonomy (NCBI): domain Eukaryota; kingdom Metazoa; phylum Chordata; class Aves; order Passeriformes; family Tyrannidae; genus Empidonax; species Empidonax traillii. The sequence continues at coordinate 315,391 of NW_020955834.1, read as the reverse complement.
TGGGCTTAATACAGCAGGATGCTGAGTGTGGCAGCCCCTCTCCAGCAAAGCATGGTACTATGTGCTGCTTACTAATCACAAGCTGGCACAAAATAAGTTGCTCTGCTGAGGGAAGACCAAAAGTGCCAGCACCCCACAGGACGGAGCCCACTGCCTTCATGTCATGACCCTGATACACTGCATGATACATGATTTTGCTTGGAAATTTTTATTTTTTTGTTATATTAAGTTGAGTAATAGTTGGCTTAAAGCTAATAAGATCCTCCAAAAAAACCCCAAGGGATATCTTACACAGCATGTGTTAACCTGTGTCAGCACAAAATTATTTTGCCTTCATCTACCATCAATATTCAGCTCCAAAAAGCAACTCAAAAAGCCACTGTTTCAACAGAAAATTATAACACTGTGAGAGACAGGACTCCTTTCAAATAATAATTCCGAAAGTTACTACTACTATAATTTTTATCAAAGGAATTAGGCAACTTTTCATCAAAAAGATTAAAATAGTATCAGACCACTTTTTGAAAATTCTTCATAGAGTCCAAAAATTATGTACCTGCCATTGAAATCTTGCAACCTGTTTGACAATGTGGAAACCTTCCAAAATGGTGCAAGGATGCACTGGCAATACATGAGATGGATGGGAGTTAAAGGGTGACAAGACTGAATTTGACCGCTAAAAAGGAAAACAACATCTGTTTAATTCAGTGTGCTGAAACCTGCAGTGTGCATGGCGCAATCCCACTGGCAAGCAGCTACAGCCCAGCTGGTGGTTCCAACTTTGCTCCCTGGTGGCACCAACTTTTCTCCCTGGTGGCCAATGGCAGGACAAGTGGCAGTGGGCACCTACTGAAACATCTGGAGATAACTTTTTTACTGCAAGAGAGGTCAAACACTGGAATAGGTTGCCCAGAGAGGTTTTGGAGACCTGACGGTATAACATGCTTACATGCCCACTCACAGGATTATTAAAATTTGAGCAAAGGATCAAAAGTTCTCATTACCTTTCAACACCAGATAATGTCACAAACAGCACAGAAATTCTCTTCTGTTAGGAAATTCATCTCCATGGTTTTAGAAACTTCAAAGATGCATCATTATTGATTGCCTAAGCTAACTTTCCGTGTCTTGAAGGCTTTTTTTTTTTTTTTCCTGTTCACTCTGGCCAGATTTTTAAGCAGCAGCTTTACCAGTGCACAGGAAGTTTTGACAGCCTAAGATGTCCACCCTGACTCTGTATTTAGCATGACAAGCTAAAACACTAAATCCATAAGTACTCGAATACTTGTCACTTTGAATCCTGCATGACACATCCTTCGAGGCAGCCTACGACACTCCAAACTGCCAAAATGATCCTCTGCCATCCTGCAAATCCCTCCTTTGCTGCATGTTCTCCAGTTACAGATCCTGGGACTGGGTCAAAAAGGCAGCAGTCACAGCAAAGCTGTAGTACAGTACCAAACGTGGTCCTGAGCAAGTTCTTCCAGGGCAGGGAATTTGCAGAACATGACTGTATTATCAGAAGCTCTACTGTAGTAGAAAGGAGAAGCAAACTCTGCATTTACAGGTCACTCATTCTGGCAACTGAGATGTCCTTCATATATAACCTTAATAGTGCCCTCCTGTTTGCAATTAATCATTTAGATTTCCAATAACAAATTGCAAACCCAAAATGTCCTCACTGACAGTCCTCTTATCCTGCGAGGGTTCACTGTAGGAACTTACTGATGTGCCATTTGGGCTAATGAGGCAACTGAAACTATTGGCATTCTCACAATGGATCAGCACTGAAAAGATAAAACACTTTCTGCCATGAGATTTCAAGTTACTTGGAAGCATAGCAGCAATGAGATCCAGAAAAATCACGTCCTCTTCCAGACCTGGACAACAGTACTGCCATAGCAATGTATCCTTATGCCCACACCTGGAAAACACCCAGCCCCCATCTCCTCCTACCTATTTTTGGATCTCTGTCCTTTTCCATGCCCACCCATAATCTCCGATTTCTCATTTTCATACGATCTCCACAACAAATTATCACCCCTAAGCAGCATAGTCTGTCCCAAGTCTTGCCCACATCCCCCAAAAAACAGTGTCTTCTTGTCTTCTAGATCACATCCTCTCTACATGTGAGCTAGGAAACCTCTGCCTCTACACAGTCTAAGCACACAGCTGAGTCCTAACAGAAATTGTAGATTTAAGACAGGTCCTCTGTCCTCCATTCCAATGGATAAATCTACCCCTAATACAGCCCACGTAAGCCAGGTCTGTACCTGCCCAGACTGCTGGTCATTCTGCAACTGGAGCATGTCCAATATAAACATAATCCAAAAAGACTCTGCTGAGAACATGTTAACTGCAATTTCTCGACGCCACTTAATTACACCAAATTGCTGGTTGTGGGAGAGTGACAGGTGACACATACTGAACTTCTACCCTTGCAGTTCAGGTTTTACATTCAAACTCAAGAGGTAAAATTGGGTTTAAACAAAACAAAACAGAGCTGGGGGGAGGGGAGGGAGGGAAGGAGCAGGAAATATGTCAACCCAGGGCAGCAACAAACATCATGTCACAGGGGACAGTGCCAAGCCCCCATCAGAGACAGAGGGGTCAGCCCAACCTGCTCACCTTCACAGGCGGTCCAGCGTACCTGCAACCTCTCCCTATCACACAGACCCATTTTGGTGGAAGCTCTGCCTGCTAAAAACCACCCATACGTTCTCATTTTTTCCTTTTCATACTCTGTGCTACTTACAGCAAACAAGAGTTTGAGATGAAGGAATGGAACAAGTTCAAATACTATGGGCATTCACTGGAAGAGTGTGGCGGGGAGCTGATGGACAGCTTGAAGGTCTGGGATTCTTATGCATACCTAGTGACAACATAAAGTAGATTTATCTGCATTTCTAAAAGTAAATGGATAGTCCCTTATTATGAGAGGGGTGCTACGTACCTGTCAAAACCAGACATGTAGGACTTTGCCTTGCGATAGAAAAGCAAATTCATCCCTTTGTTGTTTTTCTTATCAGTAGTTAGAGAATTGACCATTAGTACTACAGCTTATTAAAAACAAGCAATAAAATGTAGGTAAAATCAAAATGAATATATGCTAGTATACTACTACTACATATGTAGTACTTATTTTTGAATTAGTTAATAATGTCATTTCTCAGGTTACAAGAAGCAGGTGGGAAATATCCCATTTCCCACCAAATCAAGGGTTTTGCTGTATCAATTTAGTGTAGTCATAGCTAGGCCTAAAATTTGTGAAGAGATAACCACGTATTTTGGCAGTAAAAGGAAAAGTCAAACCAAAGGAAACACTATCGGAACACACATTGAAATACCATTTTCACCTCTAGGTTAGAAGTAACACGAGAGGTTCACAACCAACTTGTATCCGTATAAATCAGCTTTGCATTGTGATTCATGCAACACTTCAGTGTGTGTTTAGGGGGGAAAATCCAATTATTTCTATCAGATATTCCCTAAAGCACAATTTAAGACAGTTCTGAGATAAAAGAAGTTGAAGTCTTTTCATATGCTATTGACAGGTGGTGTTTTGGTTTTGCTTTGGTTTTTTTAACGAATAGGAATAACCTTCAAACATCAAGGCACCCAGGCAGCTGGAAAGGTAATCATTCTTCTAAGCTAGATTGTGTAACAGTTAGTTAAACCTATTTCTAACACTCATCTCCAAGATAATATGCAAATACAGCATCTCCCGATTACTTATGATTGTTAAAGAAACCTATCATTTTAGGTTTCAGTAGTTTATTGGCTTGGAGTCCTGGCCAAAATCCAGCATCAGTAACTATTTTGAGATGCACCCTGTTACCCTTAAGCTAAATTCAACAATATTAACTTGCTTTCATTTTACTTCCTACATTTACAGAGAAAATGTGATTGTTGTATATATGTGAGCACTCTTAAGAGAACTTTAGTGAAGTTCTACAGATGTATAGAGAGACCTTCCTCCAGAAGCTTTTGCATCAAATCCATACATCACAAACAAAAAAATCTTGAGTAACCCCACTTCATCTCAATGATTAAAAATACAATCAGTCTTTCTTTACATGAAAGAGGAACGAAACAGCTGTAGCTGCTGCTGGTGGCCTCTGAATAATCCTAAATGGACAGGCATTATGTTTATCATCCAGATAAATGAAAAAATTATTTATTTCTCTCAGCTAGCAGTGATAGAAGCCAAAACCTTTAAAAGCAGAACGTGTAGTTTAGAATACCTCTGTGTACATTTTAAATGCGCTGAAGTTATGGGAAATCTGCAAGAGAGACTGGTTTTTCCTTGGGTTTTGTTTAGAAATTATTCTTCTCAAAACAGCTTCGTTTTGGAAAAACAAAGAGACACATGTAGAAGTATGAGAGTAGTAAGATATAAGAAACTCATTAATTAAAAGGAGAGAAGAGTGAAAGCAAGCATGAAGATAACAAAGTGATCAAGAAGGATGCTAGGAAGGACCAGAGAACCTAGGGAGAGGTAGAGAGCCAGGCACAGAGGTAGAACAAGAACGCACAGAAAGCAGGTCAAGACCAGGAGCTCACAAGACAGCCAAAAGGTACAACACTTGAAAGAAAATCAGAGACCGAACATGAAGACCTATGTAACCTTCACCCTACTGCTGAGCAGGGAGGAACGCCAGGAAAGGTTCTCCTCCCCAATCACTAGACAAACTTTCCTCTCAGCAGGTGGGTTTCTCTCTGACAAAAGAAGAGCCTAATGGATGGATCCAGTCTTATTTATTAGCACCCTGACAATGTCCAGCACTTGTAACTTGTTCTGGCTGGACCCTGGGTACAGAATCACTTCTTCCTACACTGCAGTCACCACTGAAAGTGGAAATCACATTTCACCTGATTCAAACTCCCCTAAAGCAAAGGAAGAGACTGCTGCTACAAATTACAGTGAATAAAATCTGAAAAGCATAAGGGAAACAAGTTACTGGCTCAGACCCTGCTTCGGGCTGCTATCCGGGTGATGGGACCTGCACCCCTCCACAGCTGCCTGCCCCACAGCACTGGCTGCACTGCCTCTGCAAGTCTCTTCAGGTGCTCCTGAAGCCCAGAGCACTTTAAACTCTTACCTTGCACAAAAAATAAGACATATATACTTTGAATTCATCTTGCTTTGAAAGAGAACTTCAGGGCATTTTATAATTAGCTAATAACCCAGGGAGCCAATGCTGCTGTACATCCAGACAAAGAGATATTTTTAAAATGTGGCCAACCATTTGGAAAAAGTATCAACTAGAATAAATCGCTGTTTCCCATTGGTGCAGGCTGATTATCTTGATGCCCCAGGATTTGTAGCAGCCTGAAGACCTGCTTTAGCTACAGACCAAGCAAACTCAGTGCCTAACAGCTTTAATGCTAAGTAACAGCATTCAGCATCACTTCAGCCACAGCAAAGCTTGGCTTTGGAAAACTCACTGGACAAACAAGAAGTGGAATGATACTGGATAGGCAGAGAAACATCCAGTTGATAAAAGTTTCTAAGAATACTGTATTTATTACTGACAACTATTGCAATATGGCAAATCTTCCTGCACGCGTGGTCCTTGCTTACAAACCTCAAAGTCTATCTTCTCTGGTGCAAAACACAAAAGTAAACACAGGAAGAAACAATGAGGGGAAGACAATTGTTCTTTCAGATTACAACTGTTTTTGACATGGTCATCTATTGCATTTCAATAGCATCAAAGACAGTAAATCACTTCTACTACAAAAAAATTCCACAAATATATACTTTCAGGTGTATAGTATTTCTTAGAAGTACTATGTGTCTTTTATTCCTCTCTCAGCATGCATATCACTTCAGCAGCCTCCCTCCTATTTCCTTTCCCTCTGGAAGAGAACACTTCCTGCCTTGCCCTAGAAAATATGAAACCTTTGGAACAGAAAAGCTCATTTTTCCACTTCATCAGATGCTGCTGCTGTTCAAACTCATCTCAAGAAATACTGCCTGTGTTAGTGGTCTGCACACTATCTTATTTTCCCATGCCAAGAAGTCAGCTAAAAATGCCAGAGACAGAATTCCTTCCTGCTTCTGTTGAGTTCACGTGAAAGTCAGCTGTAAACTACCACTATGGTTGTTGTGTAAAATCACGTAGAAAGCAGAAAAAAAAGGGTGATGCCAACTTCAGTAAAAAGAATCTCTGTTCTCCTATGCAGCCCTTCAAGATCTTGGGGGAAAAAGAAAAAAAAAAAAAAAAAACAGCAAAAAAGCAGCTGTAGCAAAGTTATTTTAAATTGCAAGCACAAATCAGATTCAGAATCCAATATAACCCACAGTCCATCTGTGTCTAACATCAGAGGCTCTGGCCACTCTTATTTTACTGCTTTTCGCTAGGGATGCTGCCACAGCAGTTTCACACGTTCTCACCCACTGGTTTGCTCTATCAGTACCAGTGCAGGCCTGCTCACATCCCAGCATCAACCCCTGGCTCCCACTATAGGTACTCTGGCACTGAGGGCTCTCGTGAGCAGCGTTGGAGGTAGGGGGTTTTTTTGCAGGAATTGGACCCCATACACTAGCACTGAAGCCTGGCAGCACGTGACTCCCAAAATTTGACCCAGATGTTGATTCCCAGGAGCCAAAACCAAAAGACAGAAAGAGTAGAGGGGAAGTTCAAGCCACATCTGGCTGCCACCTGAACAGACGAGCTTGGAGAAGGCACTTCAAAACATGTGCACGTGGAGTGCAGATGGAAGCAGCAACCAGTTTTGCCTTGTAAAACCTCCTCTGGCAAATGCTGATCCCCAAAATGATACAATGGATTATTTAGGCTTGCTTTGTGATCTTTACAGTACCCGAAACTTGTATGCAGACACACAGGACATGTTTAGTCAGGCTGACTGAATGCATCCAGGTGTCTATAGTTCACTAGTTATTTCCTTCAGAGAAATGTCTTAGATGACAATTTCCTCTTCAGTAAGCTTTACATCATATGATCTGTATTCAGCAGACAAGATCAAACAAGTGGGCTGAGTTACAGTTCCCCTTCTTGGAGAAGGGTTAAAAAATCACAGCTTTTTACTTAGGATACTTCAACAACGTAGAAAGTAGTTTGATCTGTTATGCCTCTTTCCTCAAAACACACAACAAGGACCCCACATTAAAGAAGTATCCAAACCAAGGGGATGTTCCAAAGTTGTCAGTAGCACCATAGCTCTCTGAAGACTAAATAGTATTCAATTTTGATAAAGACAGAAGCTGCTGATTTAAATATCCTGGTGGGTAACTATCAAATTTTATAGGACCACTGTGGAAATTTTTAAATGAGGTTTTAATCTTGCTCACTAAATTTCATGCGTTATTTTTTATCGTTGTTTTTGTGGCTGGTTGGTTTTTGGTTTTATTTTGGAGCAAAGATTAAAGAAAATCCTCACCTTGAATATTGTGTGCAGTTTTGGTCACCACAATATGTGAGAGATATTAAGCTGTTAGACAATATCCACAAGAGGGCTACAAAAATGGTGATGGGCCTCAAGGGGAAGCCGTATGAGGAGCGGCTGAAGTCACTTGGTCTGTTCAGCCTGGAGGAGACTGAGGGGAGACCATACTGCAGTCTACAACTTCCTCATGAGGGGAAGAGGAGGAGGGGCAGGTATTGATCTCTTCTCTGTGGTGACCAGCAACAGGACCTGAGGGAATGGCCTAAAGTTGTGCCAGGGAGGTTTAGGTTGGATATTAGAAAAAGGTTCTTCACCCAGGGGGGTGTTGGGCACAGAGACAGGCTCCCCAGGGAAGTCATCATAGCACCAAGCCTGACAGAATTCAAGAAGCATTTGGATGATATTCTCATGCACATGGTGTGACTCTTGGGGATGATCCTGTGCAGGGCCAGGAGATGGACTCAGTGATCCTTGTGGGTCCCTTTCAACTGCATACTCTGTGATTTGTAAAACTGGAAAACTTGTACTGGGACATAAGAAAAGTCCACAGAACTCAAGACTTCTCAAGGTCTAAAAGGAGCATTGTTGCCAACCATAGGTCAGGTTTTGCACAGACAGTCTCAAAAGTTTTTTAACTCTCAACATTTGCAGCCACTACAGTGTCAGAAAGCAGGAGAACCCACCTCCTCTCTACTGACTGACAGAATTAATTTGATTAAATTATCGACTGTATGTTTTATATTCTTCAGAGATTGCGCATGTTCTTTTTTTCTTGTAGGGACAATAAATTATTAGAAAAATCTTTTGCTAAATGTATTTGGCAAGATAACAAACCCTTATTAGAATTAGCTACATTATTGCAGCTAAAGACAAGGGAGATCTTTCCTTTCCCAAATTTATAGTTTTATAATTGAGTATGTCAATGAAGATTTAACCAAGATTTAGCAGGCAGTAGCTGAGGGTAATTACTGCAAAGTCGTTGAGGTAAAGATATGTGCCTTAGTTTTCCAGAAGCTGAATTAATTTTCTCTAGCCATTTTATACAGCACCTATCTTCTTTATGCAACTTTGCTGCTTATTTGCAAGACACTAGACTTTACAATAGCAGGATGGAGGATGGTATTTCCATGTTATGAAAAATTTTATCATATTTGTTATTAAAAACTCCCACCTTTTATTTATCTATGGGAAATCTTAATGTATTTTCCTTTTTGGACTCTCATACTGTCATTTATGGTACCACAATTCCAAGTTTGATTTCCCAAATGCAGTCTAGTTCCTGAAGAAAGGAACGTATTTACAGACCTCTGAAACTCTTGGTAGAAGACATATTTCTGAGGCTTTGAGGCAATACTTGCAAAACACATTATTTTAAAGGCTTGATCCTTAAAAGTGCCCCATGTTTTTCCTGACCTAAATGGGGTTTGAGAATATGAAACATTTCCCCAGAAGATAACTGTATTTCAATGGTTCGATGTCAGGTACCTATCTAATAATATATATTGATATTAATGTGGTGGTATCAAAAAGTGAAGATATATGAATACAATATTGACAACAAAGACAATTTGGGATATAGTATCTGTGGGTTAGGATGGGCTGTCGGTGCTCCCCAATGTCAACAATTACTTTAACAGTGAAAGACAAAACCAAGCAGAAGATGACACTTCCCTCATGCTCAGCTGGGTGGCCCCATGGTAGAGTTACATTATTTAAGTACAAGATAGATCTGTGTGTTACTAGACCCACACTTAAGTCTGGCATGTTGCCAGACACAAGCTGTATTGTAGGACATCTCACTGTGATTTGTTTTTTCAGATGTGTGACTCCTGGCCAAATTGGAGCAAGTTTTCATTAATAAAGTAGATGGTGTCCCTCAGCCTCCACACCAGCGGAGTGTTGGTGTCTCACTGAAAGCTCTAAAGAGTTCCGCTGTTACAAGACTATCATTAAAGCTACAAGAATTATTAAATGAGATAAGTCTAGTACTCACTGCTGCTTCTCCATAACAAAGACACTCACCTGAACTTACCCAAAATTGATAGAAATTAAATCTGAAGGAACTCATTACCTATTAGCAACAAGGATTAGGTCTGACAGCTTTCCACAACAGTTCATTCATCAAACGTGAATGTTGCAGAGCTGCCTTGGTGTTACTCAGCATTGGAAAGATCCTCATCTGTCTCCAAGTACAAGACAAAACATGGGATTATTTTTACAATCTTACCACTCTGAACAATTGCATTAGCTGCAGTATTATCACACAGCAAGGCAGCATGAAATATAGTAGAAGTACAGGGGCTGAAAGAAGGAAATCAATGGGTATTTAAAATGCCATTTAGTTGATTTACCTATGGCATGAAGCACTGTCATTGAAAAATCTCTATTGGAAATGTCTCTTCTCCAAATAAATGTCTGTATTGGAAGAGATTTTTTACTAAAAGGCTTCTAAATGCTGCCATTAAAAACAACACATTACAATCAATTAAAAGGTTTTATAAAAACACCCATCTTCTTTCTCATTTCCTATGCTCTTGCCAGCATCATTGCACCCTTTCATACTCCTGCTAAAGCCAACAGTGTTTTTCCCCAATTCAAATAGCACAGAAGAAACAATATTCTAGCTATTACAACAAAACCTTGTTCTAGGCACCACTCAAACATCTCCAGATAGGGGCAGGGGTATGTGCGTGTGTGTGCACGTGTGTGCTTTCTCTTAACTTTAGGGCTCTCTTGCACAACATACATTTACCTTGTGTATGTGTTGGGGAGGAAGTAGATTGAGCATTTGTTGAAGATTTTTGATTCCCTCACAAAGAGAGCAGCCTCTTACTATTAACTTGGGAGTGGAATGCATCCCACCTAACTTAAGCCATCAAAAACTACCTGTCAGGTCACTTCTCACTCTTCCATGAAGGGAAAGGCACATATATTTATTAAACATGTACCCAAACTCAGAGTTTAGACTAAATAAATTTAGAACAGTAAATTAACACTGGCAATTTGTCAATGAAAATTTTTCACTTTTTAGCATATTCCAGCTTCCAGGAATAACTCATGCTCCCGATTGTGACAACTCTGCTTCAAGTAGCTGAGCTTGCTTATATGATAAACACAACATTTGCACCAAGAAGAAAGGGTTGTCAACTGATTGCTTCACCGTGGATGGCATTTTGAGATAGCCAAAAAGAATGGAGTTTCCCTTCATATTATTCCTTCTCTGCTTTTTTTTACTTTGGTTAACCTTTGGGGAACTGAAGATTTCCTCCTCTCTTCCAGCATGAAGATGTATACTTTAAGTTGCAGTTCTATACAACAACAAAATATGGCTACAAGGAAAACCTCTCAGGCTTCTCTCCACCAGCACTGGGAGGCTGACAGTCAAAAGCATCATGCATTCAGAATGTATAGCAGCATTAAAAAAAAAAAAAAAAAAAAAAAAAAAAAAAAAAAAAAAAAAAAA